>NC_083750.1:1098970-1111470 GCF_033458585.1 Syngnathus typhle | reverse complement strand
CCAAAGACGTTGACGTATTTCTTGCAGCATGAGATGGTGCATTGTCATGCATGAAGATGATCTTTTGACGGAAAGCACGGTTCTTCCTGTTGTACCATGGACAGAAGTGTTGAGTCAGAAATTCCACGTAGTTAACAGACGTAATTTTGACGCCTTCAGGGACCCTAAAGGGGCCAAGCAGCTCTCTCCCCATGATTCCGGCCCAAAACATCACTCCGCCACCTCCCTGCTGACGCCGCAGCCTTGTTGGGCTATCGTGGCCGTCCACCAACCATCCACGACTCCATCCATCTGTAAAGTCAAGTCAAATCAAGTTTATTTGTATAGCCCTAAATCACAAGCAGTCTCAAAGGGCTTCACATAGACAGAAATTGACAATTATTCTCAAAGCATCCCCTGAGCTCTCAAAAGTGCAAGGAAAAACTTAAAAAACCCTACCTGGCCCATCCAAGGTTGCACGGCACTCGTCGGTGAACAGGACTGTCTGAAAATTTGTCTTCATGTAAGTCTGGGCCCACTGCAGCCGTTTCTGCTTGTTCGCGTTGTTCAGGGGTGGCCGAATGGAGGGTTTCCGCACAACTGCAAGCCTCTGGAGGATCCTGCACCTCGTCGTTCGTGGGACTTCACTGGCACCAGCAGCGTCGAATATTTGTTTGCTCGTCTTTAGTGGCATGCTTGCAGCCGCCCTCTTGATTCGATTTGTTTGTCTTGCAGAAACCTTCCTTGTCGTGCCTTTGTCTGCACGAACGCGCGTTTGCTCCGAATCAGCGACGAATTTCTTCAAAGTTCGATGGTCGCGCTTAAGCTTTCGTGCAATATCGAATGTCTGCATACCTTGTCCAAGGCATCGAACGATTTCACGCTTCTCGACAGCAGAGAGATCCTTTTTCCTCCCCATGGTTGAACGAAATGGCCGAACGCTTAAAAACGCGGAACTTAAATAGACTTGTTAATTACTACAATTGCGCTCACCTGGCAGACTACCATGGACTGTACCATGACTGAGGGTGATTTCAGTACTTGAAAAACAAAAAATGTAATCTTTATGACACTTAAATACATTTTGCATAATAATTTGGAACACGGGACCGTGTTCCAAATTATTATGCAAAGGATATTTATCTCAGATTTTCCTAAATAGCTTCCTTGAAATGTTACCCGGCTTTTGAGCTCTCCTGCCCGGCGTGGGTTTGCGTCAGCGCCCGGTAACATTATGGAAGCTAAAAGAAAGAAAAAAGAAACAAATCTAAGTGCGATTGCTGGTGTCTAAATACATTTTGCATAATAATTTGGAACACGGGACCGTGTTCCAAATTATTATGCAAGTGATATTTATGTCAGATTTTCCTAAATAGCTTTACTCGTCGTGCCGACCGGAGGGAGGCCACTCCCCGCCGCAGCTGAACAGTCATCCCGGCCTAGTGGAGGTCTGCGCAGGGGGGGTCTTCCTTGAAATCTTAGCCGCCTTCCGAGCTCTCCTGCCGGGCGTGGGTTTGCGTCAGCGGCCGGTGTCATTTACTCGTCGTGCCGACCGGAGGGAGGCCACTCCCCGCCGCAGCTGAACAGTCATCCCGGCCTAGTGGAGGTCTGCGCAGGGGTGGTCTTCCTTGAAATCTTAGCCGCCTTCCGAGCTCTCCTGCCGGGCGTGGGTTTGCGTCAGCGGCCGGTGTCATTTACTCGTCGTGCCGACCGGAGGGAGGCCACTCCCCGCTACAGCTGAACAGTCATCCCGGCCTAGTGGAGGTCTGCGCAGGGGGGGTCTTCCTTGAAATCTTAGCCGCCTTCCGAGCTCTCCTGCCGGGCGTGGGTTTGCGTCAGCGGCCGGTGTCATTTACTCGTCGTGCCGACCGGAGGGAGGCCACTCCCCGCCACAGCTGAACAGTCATCCCGGCCTAGTGGAGGTCTGCGCAGGGGGGGTCTTCCTTGAAATCTTAGCCGCCTTCCGAGCTCTCCTGCCGGGCGTGGGTTTGCGTCAGCGGCCGGTGTCATTTACTCGTCGTGCCGACCGGAGGGAGGCCACTCCCCGCCACAGCTGAACAGTCATCCCGGCCTAGTGGAGGTCTGCGCAGGGGGGGTCTTCCTTGAAATCTTAGCCGCCTTCCGAGCTCTCCTGCCGGGCGTGGGTTTGCGTCAGCGGCCGGTGTCATTTACTCGTCGTGCCGACCGGAGGGAGGCCACTCCCCGCCACAGCTGAACAGTCATCCCGGCCTAGTGGAGGTCTGCGCAGGGGGGGTCTTCCTTGAAATCTTAGCCGCCTTCCGAGCTCTCCTGCCGGGCGTGGGTTTGCGTCAGCGGCCGGTGTCATTTACTCGTCGTGCCGACCGGAGGGAGGCCACTCCCCGCCACAGCTGAACAGTCATCCCGGCCTAGTGGAGGTCTGCGCAGGGGGGGTCTTCCTTGAAATCTTAGCCGCCTTCCGAGCTCTCCTGCCCGGCGTGGGTTTGCGTCAGCGCCCGGTAACATTATGGAAGCTAAAAGAAAGAAAAAAGAAACAAATCTAAGAGCAAGTGCTGGTGTATTTACTCGTCGTGTCCACCGGAGGGAGGCAACTCCCCGCCGCAGCTGCAGAGGCAGCTTTGAAAAGTCATCCTGGCCTAGTGGAGGTCTGCGCAGGAGGGGTCTTCCTTGAAATCTTAGCCGCCTTCCGAGCTCTCCTGCCGGGCGTGGGTTTGCGTCAGCGGCCGGTGTCATTTACTCGTCGTGTCCACCGGAGGGAGGCCACTCCCCGCCGCAGCTGCAGCGGCAGCTTTGAAACGTCATCCCGGCCCCCTGGAACTGTGCGCGGGGGGGGCGATGCGTCCCGTGCGAGGTACCAGGTCGCGCTGCGCCGTCTGCCTGGCCGCTTTGGGCCCGCTGGAAGTCTATTAAAGCTCCGCGATCTCCGCCTCGGTGCTTAAAAAGCGTCCATCCGCTCTCCTGGAGCTTCTTTCGGTCATCTCGTCCGCGTGCACGGCCTGCCGGTGGCACCGGCTGGAGCTCCGCAAAAAGCTCCATTTCTGTTAAAAATGCTTAGCCGCGTCCCTGGAAGCCCAATCGGGCGTAGAAAGTGAGGGGGAAGGCCCCCAAAGCACCGGCTGGAAGTCCCAAAAAAGCTCCATGATTGGTCAAAAATGCTTAGCCGCGTCCCTGGAAGCGTAATCGGGCGTAAAAAGTGAGGCGGACCGGCCCTGGAGCTCCGTGTGGAGGTCCTCAAAAAGCTCCATAACGTGTTAAAAATGCTTAGCCGCGTCCCTGGAAGCGTAATCGGGCGTAAAATGTTAGGCGGAACGCCCCTGGAGAAAAAAAAATCCGCTCCTGGTACCTAAAATTTTCTCCAGCGGCGGGCTCGGAGTCTCATCTTTCTCCTGGCCGAGAAAAGCGCACTTTCCCCCGGACACCGAACCAGTCAACGTCCCCCTCCTGAGTGGACAAAAAAAATCCACTCCTGGTACCTAAGATTTTCTCCAGCGGCGGGCTTGGGACGAAAATGAATCTTCCTCCCGAAATTAAACCACTATAGGCGGACGCCAGCCCCAAGCACCAGCCCGCATAATAATTTGGAACACGGCACCGTGTTCCAAATTATTATGCAAATCTAATCGGGCGTAAAAAGTGAGGCGGACCGGCCCTGGAGCTCCGTGTGGAGGTCCTCAAAAAGCTCCATAACGTGTTAAAAATGCTTAGCCGCGTCCCTGGAAGCGTAATCGGGCGTAAAAAGTGAGGCGGACCGGCCCTGGAGCTCCGTGTGGAGGTCCTCAAAAAGCTCCATTTCTGTTAAAAATGCTTAGCCGCGTCCCTGGAAGCCCAATCGGGCGTAGAAAGTGAGGGGGAAGGCCCCCAAAGCACCGGCTGGAAGTCCCAAAAAAGCTCCATGATTGGTCAAAAATGCTTAGCCGCGTCCCTGGAAGCGTAATCGGGCGTAAAAAGTGAGGCGGACCGGCCCTGGAGCTCCGTGTGGAGGTCCTCAAAAAGCTCCATTTCTGTTAAAAATGCTTAGCCGCGTCCCTGGAAGCCCAATCGGGCGTAGAAAGTGAGGGGGAAGGCCCCCAAAGCACCGGCTGGAAGTCCCAAAAAAGCTCCATGATTGGTCAAAAATGCTTAGCCGCGTCCCTGGAAGCGTAATCGGGCGTAAAAAGTGAGGCGGACCGGCCCTGGAGCTCCGTGTGGAGGTCCTCAAAAAGCTCCATTTCTGTTAAAAATGCTTAGCCGCGTCCCTGGAAGCCCAATCGGGCGTAGAAAGTGAGGGGGAAGGCCCCCAAAGCACCGGCTGGAAGTCCCAAAAAAGCTCCATGATTGGTCAAAAATGCTTAGCCGCGTCCCTGGAAGCGTAATCGGGCGTAAAAAGTGAGGCGGACCGGCCCTGGAGCTCCGTGTGGAGGTCCTCAAAAAGCTCCATTTCTGTTAAAAATGCTTAGCCGCGTCCCTGGAAGCCCAATCGGGCGTAGAAAGTGAGGGGGAAGGCCCCCAAAGCACCGGCTGGAAGTCCCAAAAAAGCTCCATGATTGGTCAATAATGCTTAGCCGCCTCCCTGGAAGCCTAATCGGGCATAAAAAGCTAGGCGGAACGGCCCCAAAGCTCCACACGGAAGTCCCAAAAAAGCTCCATGATTGGTCAATAATGCTTAGCCGCCTCCCTGGAAGCCTAATCGGGCATAAAAAGCTAGGCGGAACGGCCCCAAAGCTCCACACGGAAGTCCCAAAAAAGCTCCATGATTGGTCAATAATGCTTAGCCGCCTCCCTGGAAGCCTAATCGGGCATAAAAAGCTAGGCGGAACGGCCCCAAAGCTCCACACGGAAGTCCCAAAAAAGCTCCATGATTGGTCAATAATGCTTAGCCGCCTCCCTGGAAGCCTAATCGGGCATAAAAAGCTAGGCGGAACGGCCCCAAAGCTCCACACGGAAGTCCCAAAAAAGCTCCATGATTGGTCAATAATGCTTAGCCGCCTCCCTGGAAGCCTAATCGGGCATAAAAAGTTAGGCGGAACGGCCCCAAAGCTCCACACGGAAGTCCCAAAAAAGCTCCATGATTGGTCAATAATGCTTAGCCGCCTCCCTGGAAGCCTAATCGGGCATAAAAAGCTAGGCGGAACGGCCCCAAAGCTCCACACGGAAGTCCCAAAAAAGCTCCATGATTGGTCAATAATGCTTAGCCGCCTCCCTGGAAGCCTAATCGGGCATAAAAAGCTAGGCGGAACGGCCCCAAAGCTCCACACGGAAGTCCCAAAAAAGCTCCATGATTGGTCAATAATGCTTAGCCGCCTCCCTGGAAGCCTAATCGGGCATAAAAAGTTAGGCGGAACGGCTCCAAAGCTCCACACGGAAGTCCCAAAAAAGCTCCATGATTGGTCAATAATGCTTAGCCGCCTCCCTGGAAGCCTAATCGGGCATAAAAAGTTAGGCGGAACGGCCCCAAAGCTCCACACGGAAGTCCCAAAAAAGCTCCATGATTGGTCAATAATGCTTAGCCGCCTCCCTGGAAGCCTAATCGGGCATAAAAAGTTAGGCGGAACGGCCCCAAAGCTCCACACGGAAGTCCCAAAAAAGCTCCATGATTGGTCAATAATGCTTAGCCGCCTCCCTGGAAGCCTAATCGGGCATAAAAAGTTAGGCGGAACGGCCCCAAAGCTCCACACGGAAGTCCGAAAAAAGCTCAAAAATTTTCTAAGTGCCAACGGCTCATTCGCCGTAATGTGTCCGCTCCGCGCTGGTTCCCCGGTCGGCCGCGAATAGCGCAAAATCAGCCTCACGGAAGTTCGAAAAAAGCTCAAAAATTTTCTAAGTGCCAACGGCTCATTCGCCGTAATGTGTCCGCTCCGCGCTGGTTCCCCGGTCGGCCGCGAATAGCGCAAAAATCAGCCTAAGTGCAGTACCAACCTTGGCGTGTTGGTGCGCCAGAGTACGATGAGTTGGTCCCCCTAGTCACTGTACTCATTACCTTTACCCCCTAATCGCAAAATATAGTCAGAACGTATATGCAGAAGACTATTTTTTTCTTTTTTAAAATTTTCTAAGTGCCAGCGGATGCTGGCACACGAACTGTCCGAGCTACGACGGTTCTCCGGTCGGACAGCGAGGGTGAAAAAGCGGTCCTAAAATCACCGAGGGCTGCCGCACAAGTTGTCCGAGTGGCGACGGTTCCCCGGTCGGCCACGAATGTCGAAAATTCGGCCTCTCCACCACGGAGGTCGGTGAGAATTTCAGAATATTTTCTAAGTGCGAGCGTGGGCTGCCGCACAACTTGTCCGAGTGGCGACGGTTCCCCGGTCGGATCCGAATGTCGAAAATTCGGCCTCTCCACCACGGAGGTCGGTGAGAATTTCAGAATATTTTCTAAGTGCCAGCGTGGGCTGCCGCACAACTTGTCCGAGTGGCGACGGTTCCCCGGTCGGATCCGAATGTCGAAAATTCGGCCTCTCCACCACGGAGGTCGGTGAGAATTTCAGAATATTTTCTAAGTGCCAGCGTGGGCTGCCGCACAAGCTGTCCGAATTGCGACGGTTCTCCTTTCGGACCCGAATCGCAAAAATTCGGCCTCTCCACCACGGAAGTCGGTGAGAATTTCAGAATATTTTCTAAGTGCCAGCGTGGGCTGCCGCACAAGCTGTCCGCTTTGTCTGGTTCCCTCGGTCGGCCACGAATGGCGAAAAATCAGCCTCTCCTTCTGGAGCTCGCGCCAACTTTGGCGAATATTTTCTAAGTGCCAACGGCTCTTGCGCCGTAATGTGTCCGCTTTGCCTGGTTCCCTCGGTCGGCCACGAACGGCGAAAAATCAGCCTCTCCTTCTGGAGCTCGCGCCAACTTTGGCGAATATTTTCTAAGTGCCAACGGCTCTTGCGCCGTAATGTGTCCGCTTTGCCTGGTTCCCTCGGTCGGCCACGAACGGCGAAAAATCAGCCTCTCCTTCTGGAGCTCGCGCCAACTTTGGCGAATATTTTCTAAGTGCCAACGGCTCTTGCGCCGTAATGTGTCCGCTTTGCCTGGTTCCCTCGGTCGGCCACGAACGGCGAAAAATCAGCCTCTCCTTCTGGAGCTCGCGCCAACTTTGGCGAATATTTTCTAAGTGCCAACGGCTCTTGCGCCGTAATGTGTCCGCTTTGTCTGGTTCCCTCGGTCGGCCACGAATGGCGAAAAATCAGCCTCTCCTTCTGGAGCTCGCACCAACTTTGGCAAATATTTTCTAAGTGCCAACGGCTCTTGCGCCGTAATGTGTCCGCTTTGTCTGGTTCCCTCGGTCGGCCACGAATGGCGAAAAATCAGCCTCTCCTTCTGGAGCTCGCACCAACTTTGGCAAATATTTTCTAAGTGCCAACGGCTCTTGCGCCGTAATGTGTCCGCTTTGTCTGGTTCCCTCGGTCGGCCACGAATGGCGAAAAATCAGCCTCTCCTTCTGGAGCTCGCACCAACTTTGGCAAATATTTTCTAAGTGCCAACGGCTCTTGCGCCGTAATGTGTCCGCTTTGTCTGGTTCCCTCGGTCGGCCACGAATGGCGAAAAATCAGCCTCTCCTTCTGGAGCTCGCACCAACTTTGGCAAATATTTTCTAAGTGCCAACGGCTCTTGCGCCGTAATGTGTCCGCTTTGTCTGGTTCCCTCGGTCGGCCACGAATGGCGAAAAATCAGCCTCTCCTTCTGGAGCTCGCACCAACTTTGGCAAATATTTTCTAAGTGCCAACGGCTCTTGCGCCGTAATGTGTCCGCTTTGTCTGGTTCCCTCGGTCGGCCACGAATGGCGAAAAATCAGCCTCTCCTTCTGGAGCTCGCGCCAACTTTGGCAAATATTTTCTAAGTGCCAACGGCTCTTGCGCCGTAATGTGTCCGCTTTGTCTGGTTCCCTCGGTCGGCCACGAATGGCGAAAAATCAGCCTCTCCTTCTGGAGCTCGCACCAACTTTGGCAAATATTTTCTAAGTGCCAACGGCTCTTGCGCCGTAATGTGTCCGCTTTGTCTGGTTCCCTCGGTCGGCCACGAATGGCGAAAAATCAGCCTCTCCTTCTGGAGCTCGCACCAACTTTGGCAAATATTTTCTAAGTGCCAACGGCTCTTGCGCCGTAATGTGTCCGCTTTGTCTGGTTCCCTCGGTCGGCCACGAATGGCGAAAAATCAGCCTCTCCTTCTGGAGCTCGCACCAACTTTGGCAAATATTTTCTAAGTGCCAACGGCTCTTGCGCCGTAATGTGTCCGCTTTGTCTGGTTCCCTCGGTCGGCCACGAATGGCGAAAAATCAGCCTCTCCTTCTGGAGCTCGCGCCAACTTTGGCAAATATTTTCTAAGTGCCAACGGCTCTTGCGCCGTAATGTGTCCGCTTTGTCTGGTTCCCTCGGTCGGCCACGAATGGCGAAAAATCAGCCTCTCCTTCTGGAGCTCGCACCAACTTTGGCAAATATTTTCTAAGTGCCAACGGCTCTTGCGCCGTAATGTGTCCGCTTTGTCTGGTTCCCTCGGTCGGCCACGAATGGCGAAAAATCAGCCTCTCCTTCTGGAGCTCGCACCAACTTTGGCAAATATTTTCTAAGTGCCAACGGCTCTTGCGCCGTAATGTGTCCGCTTTGTCTGGTTCCCTCGGTCGGCCACGAATGGCGAAAAATCAGCCTCTCCTTCTGGAGCTCGCACCAACTTTGGCAAATATTTTCTAAGTGCCAACGGCTCTTGCGCCGTAATGTGTCCGCTTTGTCTGGTTCCCTCGGTCGGCCACGAATGGCGAAAAATCAGCCTCTCCTTCTGGAGCTCGCGCCAACTTTGGCAAATATTTTCTAAGTGCCAACGGCTCTTGCGCCGTAATGTGTCCGCTTTGTCTGGTTCCCTCGGTCGGCCACGAATGGCGAAAAATCAGCCTCTCCTTCTGGAGCTCGCGCCAACTTTGGCAAATATTTTCTAAGTGCCAACGGCTCTTGCGCCGTAATGTGTCGGCTTTGTCTGGTTCCCTCGGTCGGCCACGAATGGCGAAAAATCAGCCTCTCCTTCTGGAGCTCGCACCAACTTTGGCAAATATTTTCTAAGTGCCAACGGCTCTTGCGCCGTAATGTGTCCGCTTTGTCTGGTTCCCTCGGTCGGCCACGAATGGCGAAAAATCAGCCTCTCCTTCTGGAGCTCGCACCAACTTTGGCAAATATTTTCTAAGTGCCAACGGCTCTTGCGCCGTAATGTGTCCGCTTTGTCTGGTTCCCTCGGTCGGCCACGAATGGCGAAAAATCAGCCTCTCCTTCTGGAGCTCGCACCAACTTTGGCAAATATTTTCTAAGTGCCAACGGCTCTTGCGCCGTAATGTGTCCGCTTTGTCTGGTTCCCTCGGTCGGCCACGAATGGCGAAAAATCAGCCTCTCCTTCTGGAGCTCGCACCAACTTTGGCAAATATTTTCTAAGTGCCAACGGCTCTTGCGCCGTAATGTGTCCGCTTTGTCTGGTTCCCTCGGTCGGCCACGAATGGCGAAAAATCAGCCTCTCCTTCTGGAGCTCGCACCAACTTTGGCAAATATTTTCTAAGTGCCAACGGCTCTTGCGCCGTAATGTGTCCGCTTTGTCTGGTTCCCTCGGTCGGCCACGAATGGCGAAAAATCAGCCTCTCCTTCTGGAGCTCGCACCAACTTTGGCAAATATTTTCTAAGTGCCAACGGCTCTTGCGCCGTAATGTGTCCGCTTTGTCTGGTTCCCTCGGTCGGCCACGAATGGCGAAAAATCAGCCTCTCCTTCTGGAGCTCGCGCCAACTTTGGCAAATATTTTCTAAGTGCCAACGGCTCTTGCGCCGTAATGTGTCCGCTTTGTCTGGTTCCCTCGGTCGGCCACGAATGGCGAAAAATCAGCCTCTCCTTCTGGAGCTCGCACCAACTTTGGCAAATATTTTCTAAGTGCCAACGGCTCTTGCGCCGTAATGTGTCCGCTTTGTCTGGTTCCCTCGGTCGGCCACGAATGGCGAAAAATCAGCCTCTCCTTCTGGAGCTCGCACCAACTTTGGCAAATATTTTCTAAGTGCCAACGGCTCTTGCGCCGTAATGTGTCCGCTTTGTCTGGTTCCCTCGGTCGGCCACGAATGGCGAAAAATCAGCCTCTCCTTCTGGAGCTCGCACCAACTTTGGCAAATATTTTCTAAGTGCCAACGGCTCTTGCGCCGTAATGTGTCCGCTTTGTCTGGTTCCCTCGGTCGGCCACGAATGGCGAAAAATCAGCCTCTCCTTCTGGAGCTCGCACCAACTTTGGCAAATATTTTCTAAGTGCCAACGGCTCTTGCGCCGTAATGTGTCCGCTTTGTCTGGTTCCCTCGGTCGGCCACGAATGGCGAAAAATCAGCCTCTCCTTCTGGAGCTCGCACCAACTTTGGCAAATATTTTCTAAGTGCCAACGGCTCTTGCGCCGTAATGTGTCCGCTTTGTCTGGTTCCCTCGGTCGGCCACGAATGGCGAAAAATCAGCCTCTCCTTCTGGAGCTCGCACCAACTTTGGCAAATATTTTCTAAGTGCCAACGGCTCTTGCGCCGTAATGTGTCCGCTTTGTCTGGTTCCCTCGGTCGGCCACGAATGGCGAAAAATCAGCCTCTCCTTCTGGAGCTCGCACCAACTTTGGCAAATATTTTCTAAGTGCCAACGGCTCTTGCGCCGTAATGTGTCCGCTTTGTCTGGTTCCCTCGGTCGGCCACGAATGGCGAAAAATCAGCCTCTCCTTCTGGAGCTCGCACCAACTTTGGCAAATATTTTCTAAGTGCCAACGGCTCTTGCGCCGTAATGTGTCCGCTTTGTCTGGTTCCCTCGGTCGGCCACGAATGGCGAAAAATCAGCCTCTCCTTCTGGAGCTCGCGCCAACTTTGGCAAATATTTTCTAAGTGCCAACGGCTCTTGCGCCGTAATGTGTCCGCTTTGCCTGGTTCCCTCGGTCGGCCACAAATAGCGAAAAACCAGCCTCTCCTTCTGGAGCTCGCCTAAGTGCCAACGGCTCTTGCGCCGTAATGTGTCCGCTTTGTCTGGTTCCCTCGGTCGGCCACAAATAGCAAAAAATCAGCCTCTCCTTCTGGAGCTCGTGCCAACTTTGGCGAATATTTTCTAAGTGCCAACGGCTCTTGCGCCGTAATGTGTCCGCTTTGTCTGGTTCCCTCGGTCGGCCACAAATAGCGAAAAATCAGCCTCTCCTTCTGGAGCTCGTGCCAACTTTGGCGAATATTTTCTAAGTGCCAACGGCTCTTGCGCCGTAAAGTGTCCGCTTTGCCTGGTTCCCTCGGTCGGCCACAAATAGCGAAAAATCAGCCTCTCCTTCTGGAGCTCGCGCCAACTTTGTCAAAAAATTTCTAAGTGCCAACGGCTCTTGCGCCGTAAAGTGTCCGCTTTGCCTGGTTCCCTCGTACGGCCACAAATAGCGAAAAATCAGCCTCTCCTTCTGGAGCTCGCGCCAACTTTGTCGAAAAATTTCTAAGTGCCAACGGCTCTTGCGCCGTAAAGTGTCCGCTTTGTCTGGTTCCCTCGGTCGGCCGCAAATAGCGAAAAATCAGCCTCTCGCCCGTCAGGTACCAGGCGTTGGGGTACCAGGGGTAAGTGCAGTACCAGCTTTGGTCTGTTGGTGCGCCAGAGTACGATGAGTTGGTCCCCCTAGTCACTGTACTCATTACCTTTACCCCCAAATCGCAAAATATAGTCAGAACGAGTGTGGGGAACACAAGTTTTGGCCCCGAGAACCAGGCGGCTGGTGTCTCTAGCGATGTGTTCCCCCCCAAAAAGTGTTCACATGCTCGGACAGCGAACCTAGGAGCTACCGCAAAGCACTCTGGAAGTGCAAGAGCGAAAAATTTTCTAAGTACAAAAACTCTCGAAAATTTTCAAAGTGTCACAGTGCTCGAAAATTTTCAAAGTGCTACATGCTTTCCATCCAAGGAAGGAATAGTGGAGGACCGGCCGCCTCCTTAAACACAAGCCGGCGGAACGACGGGGAGGACCGGCCGCCTCCTTAAACACAGGCCGGTGGAACGTTTGGCAGAATTCTTCTCGTGGAGGACCGGCCGCCTCCTTAAACACAAGCCGGCGGAACGACGGGGAGGACCGGCCGCCTCCTTAAACACAGGCCGGTGGAACGTTTGGCAGAATTCTTCTCGTGGAGGACCGGCCGCCTCCTTAAACACAGGCCGGTGGGAACGGTTGGCAGAATTGCGTGACGGCCGCCTGCTCCCGGCGTCCGCACGTGAACGAACACCCCCTCCCGGGGACGGCCGTCTGCTCCCGACCGCCGTCCTTCACCCCCTCACCTTCCGGACCCCCGTCTGCTCCCGGCGGGCCTCCGAGTACCCCCACCTTCTCCCGAACTGACCGACAGGCAATGAGACCCGCCTTGGTAGGGCCCCCACCGGCCCCGGCTCGCGCCGGCGTTGGGTGGACGGTTCCTCCCCACTTGCGGGTCGCTCTCCACGGAGGACCGGTCGCCTCACTAAACATAGGCCGGGCGAAAATCTGCGAATGTTATACATCCAAGGAGGGAGGACCGGCCGCCTCCTTAAACCACCGGCCGGGCGAAAATATGCGAATGTTATACATCCAAGGAGGGAGGACCG
>NC_083750.1:1086470-1088970 GCF_033458585.1 Syngnathus typhle | reverse complement strand
GGACCAACCACCGGAGGCATTGCTCGGGGTCCCCAAACGGCTTGTAGTCACTTCTACGGGCCATGGTTGCAAAAACTCCTTGGTTAGGAAGTCCGTATAGACAGAGGCACAGGATCAGAGCCACAGTCAGTCAGGCCGAAGGAGCGGGTGGACCCCGGCTGGCGAAGCTCTTGAGAACTCCTCAGTGGTGTCAATGACCTCCGTTGCCTCGGGTATGAGAGTTGGGGTGGCGGGGGTCGTGTTAGCGCTACAGCCTGCTCTCCGAGGCGGCGTGAATGAAGAAGCGGGAGAGGGCCCGTCTGGAAATCGGCATAAGGGGGTCCGAGGCCTCCGGACCAAGTGATGGTAGGAGTCTCGGATGGTAAAGCTTATGGAAAGGGACAGGTGTCATAAGCGGAAATTGTGTTGTTGGAAACGGAGAGTCTGGAGAGCAGGTGAGGTGGAATGGGGGTCCCTGTGCGGTCGTGCGGCAGGCGGTGCGTCCGGTGTGCGTTGGCGAGCCCTGGCTGCCAGGGCGACGCCCCAGAAATGGACCTGCCCCTCGTCGCTTCCAGATCTGGTGATGAATAGAGTTCTGGAAGAACTGCTGGCGGGGGGGGTGGAGCATCGGGCCACCGCTGCCTTAGTCAAGAAAGCAGGTCGGGAGCCTAGCCTGATCGAGTCCTCTGCTTTGGATCTCATGAAAGCCCTGGGGGGTAAGGTAGGGTGGCCGACAAAGTCCGCGAGGTCCAGACCTCGAGACCGATGACAGACGGGTTGGGCGAGGCGGCTCGTCCAGCGTAAGAGAGTGTTCTACCACCAGCGGCGCGGCTATTCTGTAGTGAAGAAGGGGCTGGCACGGCGGATCTTGGATGGTCTGACGCCCCTTAGATGTGATTTGCCGCTGGAGTTGGTGGATGGACACTTTGGAGTAAGTGGGAAACGGTCAGGCCGTTTTATGGACTAAGGGCTTTGAGGTGGGACTGACCGCGGATAACGAACCATTCTACCACCCGATCCTGGGGCAGGAAGTTGTATCTAACTTGGCTAAGATGAGGAATTGCTCTGCATCGGGCCCAGACGGGATCAGGAAGCAGGCTCTTCTTGACTGGGACCCGGACGGTACGCAACTGGCGAGGCTGTTTACGACATGGATGGTGCGTGGAGTCGTTCCCCAAGTCTTCAAGGAGTGCAAGACCCGGTTGCTACCCAGATCAACTGACCCTACTGAGCTGGATATAGTATCTAGCTGGAGGCCTGGGACTGTGGGGTCAGTCGTGCTGGGGTTGTTTGGGCGGTTGATGGTGATGAGGCTAGCGCGAGCCTGTCCTGTTGGCCCCCGGGCAGCGTGGTTTCGTCGCCGGCGCGAGTGGTTGCGAAGGACCCTCGTGATTCTTGATTAATCGGATCGTGGGGCGCTCGAGGTCGGCTGGCGTGCCGCTGGCGGTCGTGTTCATTGGCTTTGCGAAGGCTTTCGACTCGGTTTCTCATGACCATGTCCTGTGTGTGCTGGGAAGCTTGGGCGTAGACAGACGTGTAATCGAGGTGATCCGTCACTCGTATGTGGGCTGCTCGACCAGTGTGGGTTGCGGAGGCGCCTACTCCGAACCCATCTCCATGAAGGTTGATGTTAAGCAAGGCGATCCAATGTCCCCACTGTTTTTCAACCTCGCTATGGATCCTCTCGTCCATAGCCTCGAACGCAAAAGAAGTCACCTGGTCTGGGGCAACCGCCGAATTGCCACGTTGGCCTTTGCGGATGATTTAGTCCTGCTGAGTGGCTCGGAGGAAGGAATGGAGAAGATCTTGGTGGTCGGACGAGCAGGTGAGTATGGGGCTGCAGATGATTACGGCGTCGGCGTTAAAGCCTTCGCAGAAGATATCGGTGTGCTGCACATTCTTACTCCCGAGAGTCACCTTCAGGGCAGTTGTCGGTGAGGTTTCAGCGACCAGATTGAGGTGGCTTGACGGGAAGGTGCGGATGGCTGTGAATGGGTGGCTGCGTCTCGGTCCGTCCACAGCGGGGGGCTTCATCTATTCGCGGGGTCGCGACAGCGGCTAGGGGCATCGTTTCGTTGTCCGTTACTATTCCCAGAATACAGGTCAGGCGCACCTGGAAACTCTGTTGGTCTTCGGATGTGGTTGGGATCTCTAGCTATTGAGGCGGTGCAAAAACCTGCCTGGTTGAGGTTGTGGGTTGCGGCAGGCGGAGATCCGGGCGGTGTGCCGACGCTCGGCACAGGGGGCGCCGTCCCGGCTGCAGTTGCGAGCGCGCTAGTCCTCCCTGGCTGGCGGCATGTGGAAAATCTGGATTGTGGCTTATTGCGGGTCCGGGATGTGGGAGTAGACCTGTACCGTAACGATGCGATCAGTAACACGTGGCTCGCGGATCATCAGGCTGTGATGTTTCGTCAGAGACACTATCTGGTCGCACTCGCACTGAGAGCGGGTATATACCCTGCCTGGAAGTTTCGAGCGAGGGGCAAGGCCGAGTTGGAGACAGCCTGCAGGCGCTGTGGTG
>NC_083750.1:1066470-1081470 GCF_033458585.1 Syngnathus typhle | reverse complement strand
CGTCGCTTCCTTGAATGCTTAGCCGCCTTTCGAGCTGCCATGCCGGGCTTGAGTTAGTGGCCGCGCCCGGTACTTTACTGGACCCTATTTGGCCCGCGGACCGGCCGGCGTCGCTTCCTTGAATGCTTAGCCGCCTTTCGAGCTGCCATGCCGGGCTTGAGTTAGTGGTTTGCGCCCGGTACTTTACTGGACCCTATTTGGCCCGCGGACCGGCCGGCGTCGCTTCCTTGAATGCTTAGCCGCCTTTCGAGCTGCCATGCCGGGCTTGAGTTAGTGGTTTGCGCCCGGTACTTTACTGGACCCTATTTGGCCCGCGGACCGGCCGGCGTCGCTTCCTTGAATGCTTAGCCGCCTTTCGAGCTGCCATGCCGGGCTTGAGTTAGTGGCCGCGCCCGGTACTTTACTGGACCCTATTTGGCCCGCGGACCGGCCGGCGTCGCTTCCTTGAATGCTTAGCCGCCTTTCGAGCTGCCATGCCGGGCTTGAGTTAGTGGTTTGCGCCCGGTACTTTACTGGACCCTATTTGGCCCGCGGACCGGCCGGCGTCGCTTCCTTGAATGCTTAGCCGCCTTTCGAGCTGCCATGCCGGGCTTGAGTTAGTGGTTTGCGCCCGGTACTTTACTGGACCCTATTTGGCCCGCGGACCGGCCGGCGTCGCTTCCTTGAATGCTTAGCCGCCTTTCGAGCTGCCATGCCGGGCTTGAGTTAGTGGTTTGCGCCCGGTACTCTACGTTAAAAGTCAGGCGGAACGGCTCTGAAGCTCCAGACGGAAGTCCGAGAAAAGCTCCATGGTTGGTTAAAAATGCTTACCCGCCTCCCTGGAACCCCAATCGGGCGTAAAATGTTAGGCGGAACGGCTCTGAAGCTCCAGACGGAAGTCCGAGAAAAGCTCCATGGTTGGTTAAAAATGCTTACCCGCCTCCCTGGAACCCCAATCGGGCGTAAAATGTTAGGCGGAACGGCTCTGAAGCTGCAGACGGTGCTTCCTTGAATGCTTATCCGCCTTTCGAGCTCTCCTGCCCGGCGTGGGTTTCGCGTCCGCGCCCGGTACATTATGGAAGCCAAAAAAAAAAAAAAATTCTAAGTGCGAGTGGGACCGGCCTGGGGGGCTTCCTTGAAAGCCCATCCGCCCTCCGAGCTCTCCCACCGGTCGTGGGTTGGCGTCCGCCACTGCTCAAAGCGAACTTCAAATTATCTGCTTAATAATGTGGAACACCATTCTTAAGTAGTTTTTCCTTAATTTGGGCTCAACTGGCCGGTAATGATCCCCGGTGTCTGAGATTGATCTCAGTGATCCAAAGAGCCCTGACACGTAATACCATCCATGAGTTTAATTGAAAAACAAAAAATGTAATCTTTATGACACATAAATACAATTTGCATAATAATTTGGAACACAGTGTAGACTTCCAGCGGACCGCGCGCGGCTCGGCTGACGGCGCAGCGCGATCTGGTACCGCTGCGCGGGACGAAACACGCCCCGTGCAGAGTTCCAGGCGGCCGGGAAGACATTTAAGCGCTGCCGCTGCAGCTGCGGCGGGGATTTGCCGTCCTCCGGTGGACACGACGAGTAAATACACCAGCAATCGCACTTACACCGTGTTCCAAATTATTATGCAAGTGACATTTATCTCAGATTTTCCTAAATAGTCGATGCAAAATGAGTCAGCATAATTTTCAAGTCATCAACCATTATTTTGATGAATTCTAATTTTATTGAACAAACCTCCGAATGATCACAGAATTTTTAAAAAATAAAAAACTTAAAATGCACTGTTCCACATTATTACGCACAACAGAGTTTTATAACATTTTATAGGTTTTTATGAACTGAAATGCCCATCTTAAGAATTTACAGCATTAGGAGGTCATATTTACTGAAATCAAAAGCTATTTCAAAGAAAAGACAAACAAGTTACATTTTAACATAGGACCCTTTATTTCAATAAAAAACAAAGTTACATTTTAACATAGGACCCTTTGTTCAACAGCAGCTTCACGATTCTTCCATCCACTGAACTTGTGAGTTTTTGTACAGTTTCTGGTTGAATTTCTTGGCAGGATCTAAGAATAGCCTGCCAGAGCTGCTCTTTGGAATTGAACTGCCTCCCACCTTCGTAGATTTTCTGCTTGACGATGCTCCACAAGTTTTCAATAGGATTGAGGTCAGGGGAGCATGGGGGCCACACCATCAGTTTCTCTCCCTTTATTCCCATAGATGCCAAAGACGTTGACGTATTTCTTGCAGCATGAGATGGTGCATTGTCATGCATGAAGATGATCTTTTGACGGAAAGCACGGTTCTTCCTGTTGTACCATGGACAGAAGTGTTGAGTCAGAAATTCCACGTAGTTAACAGACGTAATTTTGACGCCTTCAGGGACCCTAAAGGGGCCAAGCAGCTCTCTCCCCATGATTCCGGCCCAAAACATCACTCCGCCACCTCCCTGCTGACGCCGCAGCCTTGTTGGGCTATCGTGGCCGTCCACCAACCATCCACGACTCCATCCATCTGTAAAGTCAAGTCAAATCAAGTTTATTTGTATAGCCCTAAATCACAAGCAGTCTCAAAGGGCTTCACATAGACAGAAATTGACAATTATTCTCAAAGCATCCCCTGAGCTCTCAAAAGTGCAAGGAAAAACTTAAAAAACCCTACCTGGCCCATCCAAGGTTGCACGGCACTCGTCGGTGAACAGGACTGTCTGAAAATTTGTCTTCATGTAAGTCTGGGCCCACTGCAGCCGTTTCTGCTTGTTCGCGTTGTTCAGGGGTGGCCGAATGGAGGGTTTCCGCACAACTGCAAGCCTCTGGAGGATCCTGCACCTCGTCGTTCGTGGGACTTCACTGGCACCAGCAGCGTCGAATATTTGTTTGCTCGTCTTTAGTGGCATGCTTGCAGCCGCCCTCTTGATTCGATTTGTTTGTCTTGCAGAAACCTTCCTTGTCGTGCCTTTGTCTGCACGAACGCGCGTTTGCTCCGAATCAGCGACGAATTTCTTCAAAGTTCGATGGTCGCGCTTAAGCTTTCGTGCAATATCGAATGTCTGCATACCTTGTCCAAGGCATCGAACGATTTCACGCTTCTCGACAGCAGAGAGATCCTTTTTCCTCCCCATGGTTGAACGAAATGGCCGAACGCTTAAAAACGCGGAACTTAAATAGACTTGTTAATTACTACAATTGCGCTCACCTGGCAGACTACCATGGACTGTACCATGACTGAGGGTGATTTCAGTACTTGAAAAACAAAAAATGTAATCTTTATGACACTTAAATACATTTTGCATAATAATTTGGAACACGGGACCGTGTTCCAAATTATTATGCAAAGGATATTTATCTCAGATTTTCCTAAATAGCTTCCTTGAAATGTTACCCGGCTTTTGAGCTCTCCTGCCCGGCGTGGGTTTGCGTCAGCGCCCGGTAACATTATGGAAGCTAAAAGAAAGAAAAAAGAAACAAATCTAAGTGCGATTGCTGGTGTCTAAATACATTTTGCATAATAATTTGGAACACGGGACCGTGTTCCAAATTATTATGCAAGTGATATTTATGTCAGATTTTCCTAAATAGCTTTACTCGTCGTGCCGACCGGAGGGAGGCCACTCCCCGCCGCAGCTGAACAGTCATCCCGGCCTAGTGGAGGTCTGCGCAGGGGGGGTCTTCCTTGAAATCTTAGCCGCCTTCCGAGCTCTCCTGCCGGGCGTGGGTTTGCGTCAGCGGCCGGTGTCATTTACTCGTCGTGCCGACCGGAGGGAGGCCACTCCCCGCCGCAGCTGAACAGTCATCCCGGCCTAGTGGAGGTCTGCGCAGGGGTGGTCTTCCTTGAAATCTTAGCCGCCTTCCGAGCTCTCCTGCCGGGCGTGGGTTTGCGTCAGCGGCCGGTGTCATTTACTCGTCGTGCCGACCGGAGGGAGGCCACTCCCCGCTACAGCTGAACAGTCATCCCGGCCTAGTGGAGGTCTGCGCAGGGGGGGTCTTCCTTGAAATCTTAGCCGCCTTCCGAGCTCTCCTGCCGGGCGTGGGTTTGCGTCAGCGGCCGGTGTCATTTACTCGTCGTGCCGACCGGAGGGAGGCCACTCCCCGCCACAGCTGAACAGTCATCCCGGCCTAGTGGAGGTCTGCGCAGGGGGGGTCTTCCTTGAAATCTTAGCCGCCTTCCGAGCTCTCCTGCCGGGCGTGGGTTTGCGTCAGCGGCCGGTGTCATTTACTCGTCGTGCCGACCGGAGGGAGGCCACTCCCCGCCACAGCTGAACAGTCATCCCGGCCTAGTGGAGGTCTGCGCAGGGGGGGTCTTCCTTGAAATCTTAGCCGCCTTCCGAGCTCTCCTGCCGGGCGTGGGTTTGCGTCAGCGGCCGGTGTCATTTACTCGTCGTGCCGACCGGAGGGAGGCCACTCCCCGCCACAGCTGAACAGTCATCCCGGCCTAGTGGAGGTCTGCGCAGGGGGGGTCTTCCTTGAAATCTTAGCCGCCTTCCGAGCTCTCCTGCCGGGCGTGGGTTTGCGTCAGCGGCCGGTGTCATTTACTCGTCGTGCCGACCGGAGGGAGGCCACTCCCCGCCACAGCTGAACAGTCATCCCGGCCTAGTGGAGGTCTGCGCAGGGGGGGTCTTCCTTGAAATCTTAGCCGCCTTCCGAGCTCTCCTGCCCGGCGTGGGTTTGCGTCAGCGCCCGGTAACATTATGGAAGCTAAAAGAAAGAAAAAAGAAACAAATCTAAGAGCAAGTGCTGGTGTATTTACTCGTCGTGTCCACCGGAGGGAGGCAACTCCCCGCCGCAGCTGCAGAGGCAGCTTTGAAAAGTCATCCTGGCCTAGTGGAGGTCTGCGCAGGAGGGGTCTTCCTTGAAATCTTAGCCGCCTTCCGAGCTCTCCTGCCGGGCGTGGGTTTGCGTCAGCGGCCGGTGTCATTTACTCGTCGTGTCCACCGGAGGGAGGCCACTCCCCGCCGCAGCTGCAGCGGCAGCTTTGAAACGTCATCCCGGCCCCCTGGAACTGTGCGCGGGGGGGGCGATGCGTCCCGTGCGAGGTACCAGGTCGCGCTGCGCCGTCTGCCTGGCCGCTTTGGGCCCGCTGGAAGTCTATTAAAGCTCCGCGATCTCCGCCTCGGTGCTTAAAAAGCGTCCATCCGCTCTCCTGGAGCTTCTTTCGGTCATCTCGTCCGCGTGCACGGCCTGCCGGTGGCACCGGCTGGAGCTCCGCAAAAAGCTCCATTTCTGTTAAAAATGCTTAGCCGCGTCCCTGGAAGCCCAATCGGGCGTAGAAAGTGAGGGGGAAGGCCCCCAAAGCACCGGCTGGAAGTCCCAAAAAAGCTCCATGATTGGTCAATAATGCTTAGCCGCCTCCCTGGAAGCCTAATCGGGCATAAAAAGCTAGGCGGAACGGCCCCAAAGCTCCACACGGAAGTCCCAAAAAAGCTCCATGATTGGTCAATAATGCTTAGCCGCCTCCCTGGAAGCCTAATCGGGCATAAAAAGCTAGGCGGAACGGCCCCAAAGCTCCACACGGAAGTCCCAAAAAAGCTCCATGATTGGTCAATAATGCTTAGCCGCCTCCCTGGAAGCCTAATCGGGCATAAAAAGCTAGGCGGAACGGCCCCAAAGCTCCACACGGAAGTCCCAAAAAAGCTCCATGATTGGTCAATAATGCTTAGCCGCCTCCCTGGAAGCCTAATCGGGCATAAAAAGCTAGGCGGAACGGCCCCAAAGCTCCACACGGAAGTCCCAAAAAAGCTCCATGATTGGTCAATAATGCTTAGCCGCCTCCCTGGAAGCCTAATCGGGCATAAAAAGTTAGGCGGAACGGCCCCAAAGCTCCACACGGAAGTCCCAAAAAAGCTCCATGATTGGTCAATAATGCTTAGCCGCCTCCCTGGAAGCCTAATCGGGCATAAAAAGCTAGGCGGAACGGCCCCAAAGCTCCACACGGAAGTCCCAAAAAAGCTCCATGATTGGTCAATAATGCTTAGCCGCCTCCCTGGAAGCCTAATCGGGCATAAAAAGCTAGGCGGAACGGCCCCAAAGCTCCACACGGAAGTCCCAAAAAAGCTCCATGATTGGTCAATAATGCTTAGCCGCCTCCCTGGAAGCCTAATCGGGCATAAAAAGTTAGGCGGAACGGCTCCAAAGCTCCACACGGAAGTCCCAAAAAAGCTCCATGATTGGTCAATAATGCTTAGCCGCCTCCCTGGAAGCCTAATCGGGCATAAAAAGTTAGGCGGAACGGCCCCAAAGCTCCACACGGAAGTCCCAAAAAAGCTCCATGATTGGTCAATAATGCTTAGCCGCCTCCCTGGAAGCCTAATCGGGCATAAAAAGTTAGGCGGAACGGCCCCAAAGCTCCACACGGAAGTCCCAAAAAAGCTCCATGATTGGTCAATAATGCTTAGCCGCCTCCCTGGAAGCCTAATCGGGCATAAAAAGTTAGGCGGAACGGCCCCAAAGCTCCACACGGAAGTCCGAAAAAAGCTCAAAAATTTTCTAAGTGCCAACGGCTCATTCGCCGTAATGTGTCCGCTCCGCGCTGGTTCCCCGGTCGGCCGCGAATAGCGCAAAATCAGCCTCACGGAAGTTCGAAAAAAGCTCAAAAATTTTCTAAGTGCCAACGGCTCATTCGCCGTAATGTGTCCGCTCCGCGCTGGTTCCCCGGTCGGCCGCGAATAGCGCAAAAATCAGCCTAAGTGCAGTACCAACCTTGGCGTGTTGGTGCGCCAGAGTACGATGAGTTGGTCCCCCTAGTCACTGTACTCATTACCTTTACCCCCTAATCGCAAAATATAGTCAGAACGTATATGCAGAAGACTATTTTTTTCTTTTTTAAAATTTTCTAAGTGCCAGCGGATGCTGGCACACGAACTGTCCGAGCTACGACGGTTCTCCGGTCGGACAGCGAGGGTGAAAAAGCGGTCCTAAAATCACCGAGGGCTGCCGCACAAGTTGTCCGAGTGGCGACGGTTCCCCGGTCGGCCACGAATGTCGAAAATTCGGCCTCTCCACCACGGAGGTCGGTGAGAATTTCAGAATATTTTCTAAGTGCGAGCGTGGGCTGCCGCACAACTTGTCCGAGTGGCGACGGTTCCCCGGTCGGATCCGAATGTCGAAAATTCGGCCTCTCCACCACGGAGGTCGGTGAGAATTTCAGAATATTTTCTAAGTGCCAGCGTGGGCTGCCGCACAACTTGTCCGAGTGGCGACGGTTCCCCGGTCGGATCCGAATGTCGAAAATTCGGCCTCTCCACCACGGAGGTCGGTGAGAATTTCAGAATATTTTCTAAGTGCCAGCGTGGGCTGCCGCACAAGCTGTCCGAATTGCGACGGTTCTCCTTTCGGACCCGAATCGCAAAAATTCGGCCTCTCCACCACGGAAGTCGGTGAGAATTTCAGAATATTTTCTAAGTGCCAGCGTGGGCTGCCGCACAAGCTGTCCGCTTTGTCTGGTTCCCTCGGTCGGCCACGAATGGCGAAAAATCAGCCTCTCCTTCTGGAGCTCGCGCCAACTTTGGCGAATATTTTCTAAGTGCCAACGGCTCTTGCGCCGTAATGTGTCCGCTTTGCCTGGTTCCCTCGGTCGGCCACGAACGGCGAAAAATCAGCCTCTCCTTCTGGAGCTCGCGCCAACTTTGGCGAATATTTTCTAAGTGCCAACGGCTCTTGCGCCGTAATGTGTCCGCTTTGCCTGGTTCCCTCGGTCGGCCACGAACGGCGAAAAATCAGCCTCTCCTTCTGGAGCTCGCGCCAACTTTGGCGAATATTTTCTAAGTGCCAACGGCTCTTGCGCCGTAATGTGTCCGCTTTGCCTGGTTCCCTCGGTCGGCCACGAATGGCGAAAAATCAGCCTCTCCTTCTGGAGCTCGCACCAACTTTGGCAAATATTTTCTAAGTGCCAACGGCTCTTGCGCCGTAATGTGTCCGCTTTGTCTGGTTCCCTCGGTCGGCCACGAATGGCGAAAAATCAGCCTCTCCTTCTGGAGCTCGCACCAACTTTGGCAAATATTTTCTAAGTGCCAACGGCTCTTGCGCCGTAATGTGTCCGCTTTGTCTGGTTCCCTCGGTCGGCCACGAATGGCGAAAAATCAGCCTCTCCTTCTGGAGCTCGCACCAACTTTGGCAAATATTTTCTAAGTGCCAACGGCTCTTGCGCCGTAATGTGTCCGCTTTGTCTGGTTCCCTCGGTCGGCCACGAATGGCGAAAAATCAGCCTCTCCTTCTGGAGCTCGCGCCAACTTTGGCAAATATTTTCTAAGTGCCAACGGCTCTTGCGCCGTAATGTGTCCGCTTTGTCTGGTTCCCTCGGTCGGCCACGAATGGCGAAAAATCAGCCTCTCCTTCTGGAGCTCGCACCAACTTTGGCAAATATTTTCTAAGTGCCAACGGCTCTTGCGCCGTAATGTGTCCGCTTTGTCTGGTTCCCTCGGTCGGCCACGAATGGCGAAAAATCAGCCTCTCCTTCTGGAGCTCGCACCAACTTTGGCAAATATTTTCTAAGTGCCAACGGCTCTTGCGCCGTAATGTGTCCGCTTTGTCTGGTTCCCTCGGTCGGCCACGAATGGCGAAAAATCAGCCTCTCCTTCTGGAGCTCGCACCAACTTTGGCAAATATTTTCTAAGTGCCAACGGCTCTTGCGCCGTAATGTGTCCGCTTTGTCTGGTTCCCTCGGTCGGCCACGAATGGCGAAAAATCAGCCTCTCCTTCTGGAGCTCGCACCAACTTTGGCAAATATTTTCTAAGTGCCAACGGCTCTTGCGCCGTAATGTGTCCGCTTTGTCTGGTTCCCTCGGTCGGCCACGAATGGCGAAAAATCAGCCTCTCCTTCTGGAGCTCGCGCCAACTTTGGCAAATATTTTCTAAGTGCCAACGGCTCTTGCGCCGTAATGTGTCCGCTTTGTCTGGTTCCCTCGGTCGGCCACGAATGGCGAAAAATCAGCCTCTCCTTCTGGAGCTCGCACCAACTTTGGCAAATATTTTCTAAGTGCCAACGGCTCTTGCGCCGTAATGTGTCCGCTTTGTCTGGTTCCCTCGGTCGGCCACGAATGGCGAAAAATCAGCCTCTCCTTCTGGAGCTCGCACCAACTTTGGCAAATATTTTCTAAGTGCCAACGGCTCTTGCGCCGTAATGTGTCCGCTTTGTCTGGTTCCCTCGGTCGGCCACGAATGGCGAAAAATCAGCCTCTCCTTCTGGAGCTCGCACCAACTTTGGCAAATATTTTCTAAGTGCCAACGGCTCTTGCGCCGTAATGTGTCCGCTTTGTCTGGTTCCCTCGGTCGGCCACGAATGGCGAAAAATCAGCCTCTCCTTCTGGAGCTCGCACCAACTTTGGCAAATATTTTCTAAGTGCCAACGGCTCTTGCGCCGTAATGTGTCCGCTTTGTCTGGTTCCCTCGGTCGGCCACGAATGGCGAAAAATCAGCCTCTCCTTCTGGAGCTCGCACCAACTTTGGCAAATATTTTCTAAGTGCCAACGGCTCTTGCGCCGTAATGTGTCCGCTTTGTCTGGTTCCCTCGGTCGGCCACGAATGGCGAAAAATCAGCCTCTCCTTCTGGAGCTCGCACCAACTTTGGCAAATATTTTCTAAGTGCCAACGGCTCTTGCGCCGTAATGTGTCCGCTTTGTCTGGTTCCCTCGGTCGGCCACGAATGGCGAAAAATCAGCCTCTCCTTCTGGAGCTCGCGCCAACTTTGGCAAATATTTTCTAAGTGCCAACGGCTCTTGCGCCGTAATGTGTCCGCTTTGTCTGGTTCCCTCGGTCGGCCACGAATGGCGAAAAATCAGCCTCTCCTTCTGGAGCTCGCGCCAACTTTGGCAAATATTTTCTAAGTGCCAACGGCTCTTGCGCCGTAATGTGTCCGCTTTGTCTGGTTCCCTCGGTCGGCCACGAATGGCGAAAAATCAGCCTCTCCTTCTGGAGCTCGCACCAACTTTGGCAAATATTTTCTAAGTGCCAACGGCTCTTGCGCCGTAATGTGTCCGCTTTGTCTGGTTCCCTCGGTCGGCCACGAATGGCGAAAAATCAGCCTCTCCTTCTGGAGCTCGCACCAACTTTGGCAAATATTTTCTAAGTGCCAACGGCTCTTGCGCCGTAATGTGTCCGCTTTGTCTGGTTCCCTCGGTCGGCCACGAATGGCGAAAAATCAGCCTCTCCTTCTGGAGCTCGCACCAACTTTGGCAAATATTTTCTAAGTGCCAACGGCTCTTGCGCCGTAATGTGTCCGCTTTGTCTGGTTCCCTCGGTCGGCCACGAATGGCGAAAAATCAGCCTCTCCTTCTGGAGCTCGCACCAACTTTGGCAAATATTTTCTAAGTGCCAACGGCTCTTGCGCCGTAATGTGTCCGCTTTGTCTGGTTCCCTCGGTCGGCCACGAATGGCGAAAAATCAGCCTCTCCTTCTGGAGCTCGCGCCAACTTTGGCAAATATTTTCTAAGTGCCAACGGCTCTTGCGCCGTAATGTGTCCGCTTTGTCTGGTTCCCTCGGTCGGCCACGAATGGCGAAAAATCAGCCTCTCCTTCTGGAGCTCGCGCCAACTTTGGCAAATATTTTCTAAGTGCCAACGGCTCTTGCGCCGTAATGTGTCCGCTTTGTCTGGTTCCCTCGGTCGGCCACGAATGGCGAAAAATCAGCCTCTCCTTCTGGAGCTCGCACCAACTTTGGCAAATATTTTCTAAGTGCCAACGGCTCTTGCGCCGTAATGTGTCCGCTTTGTCTGGTTCCCTCGGTCGGCCACGAATGGCGAAAAATCAGCCTCTCCTTCTGGAGCTCGCACCAACTTTGGCAAATATTTTCTAAGTGCCAACGGCTCTTGCGCCGTAATGTGTCCGCTTTGTCTGGTTCCCTCGGTCGGCCACGAATGGCGAAAAATCAGCCTCTCCTTCTGGAGCTCGCACCAACTTTGGCAAATATTTTCTAAGTGCCAACGGCTCTTGCGCCGTAATGTGTCCGCTTTGTCTGGTTCCCTCGGTCGGCCACGAATGGCGAAAAATCAGCCTCTCCTTCTGGAGCTCGCACCAACTTTGGCAAATATTTTCTAAGTGCCAACGGCTCTTGCGCCGTAATGTGTCCGCTTTGTCTGGTTCCCTCGGTCGGCCACGAATGGCGAAAAATCAGCCTCTCCTTCTGGAGCTCGCACCAACTTTGGCAAATATTTTCTAAGTGCCAACGGCTCTTGCGCCGTAATGTGTCCGCTTTGTCTGGTTCCCTCGGTCGGCCACGAATGGCGAAAAATCAGCCTCTCCTTCTGGAGCTCGCGCCAACTTTGGCAAATATTTTCTAAGTGCCAACGGCTCTTGCGCCGTAATGTGTCCGCTTTGTCTGGTTCCCTCGGTCGGCCACGAATGGCGAAAAATCAGCCTCTCCTTCTGGAGCTCGCGCCAACTTTGGCAAATATTTTCTAAGTGCCAACGGCTCTTGCGCCGTAATGTGTCCGCTTTGTCTGGTTCCCTCGGTCGGCCACGAATGGCGAAAAATCAGCCTCTCCTTCTGGAGCTCGCACCAACTTTGGCAAATATTTTCTAAGTGCCAACGGCTCTTGCGCCGTAATGTGTCCGCTTTGTCTGGTTCCCTCGGTCGGCCACGAATGGCGAAAAATCAGCCTCTCCTTCTGGAGCTCGCACCAACTTTGGCAAATATTTTCTAAGTGCCAACGGCTCTTGCGCCGTAATGTGTCCGCTTTGTCTGGTTCCCTCGGTCGGCCACGAATGGCGAAAAATCAGCCTCTCCTTCTGGAGCTCGCACCAACTTTGGCAAATATTTTCTAAGTGCCAACGGCTCTTGCGCCGTAATGTGTCCGCTTTGTCTGGTTCCCTCGGTCGGCCACGAATGGCGAAAAATCAGCCTCTCCTTCTGGAGCTCGCACCAACTTTGGCAAATATTTTCTAAGTGCCAACGGCTCTTGCGCCGTAATGTGTCCGCTTTGTCTGGTTCCCTCGGTCGGCCACGAATGGCGAAAAATCAGCCTCTCCTTCTGGAGCTCGCACCAACTTTGGCAAATATTTTCTAAGTGCCAACGGCTCTTGCGCCGTAATGTGTCCGCTTTGTCTGGTTCCCTCGGTCGGCCACGAATGGCGAAAAATCAGCCTCTCCTTCTGGAGCTCGCACCAACTTTGGCAAATATTTTCTAAGTGCCAACGGCTCTTGCGCCGTAATGTGTCCGCTTTGTCTGGTTCCCTCGGTCGGCCACGAATGGCGAAAAATCAGCCTCTCCTTCTGGAGCTCGCACCAACTTTGGCAAATATTTTCTAAGTGCCAACGGCTCTTGCGCCGTAATGTGTCCGCTTTGTCTGGTTCCCTCGGTCGGCCACGAATGGCGAAAAATCAGCCTCTCCTTCTGGAGCTCGCGCCAACTTTGGCAAATATTTTCTAAGTGCCAACGGCTCTTGCGCCGTAATGTGTCCGCTTTGCCTGGTTCCCTCGGTCGGCCACAAATAGCGAAAAATCAGCCTCTCCTTCTGGAGCTCGTGCCAACTTTGGCGAATATTTTCTAAGTGCCAACGGCTCTTGCGCCGTAATGTGTCCGCTTTGCCTGGTTCCCTCGGTCGGCCACAAATAGCGAAAAACCAGCCTCTCCTTCTGGAGCTCGCCTAAGTGCCAACGGCTCTTGCGCCGTAATGTGTCCGCTTTGTCTGGTTCCCTCGGTCGGCCACAAATAGCAAAAAATCAGCCTCTCCTTCTGGAGCTCGTGCCAACTTTGGCGAATATTTTCTAAGTGCCAACGGCTCTTGCGCCGTAATGTGTCCGCTTTGTCTGGTTCCCTCGGTCGGCCACAAATAGCGAAAAATCAGCCTCTCCTTCTGGAGCTCGTGCCAACTTTGGCGAATATTTTCTAAGTGCCAACGGCTCTTGCGCCGTAAAGTGTCCGCTTTGCCTGGTTCCCTCGGTCGGCCACAAATAGCGAAAAATCAGCCTCTCCTTCTGGAGCTCGCGCCAACTTTGTCAAAAAATTTCTAAGTGCCAACGGCTCTTGCGCCGTAAAGTGTCCGCTTTGCCTGGTTCCCTCGTACGGCCACAAATAGCGAAAAATCAGCCTCTCCTTCTGGAGCTCGCGCCAACTTTGTCGAAAAATTTCTAAGTGCCAACGGCTCTTGCGCCGTAAAGTGTCCGCTTTGTCTGGTTCCCTCGGTCGGCCGCAAATAGCGAAAAATCAGCCTCTCGCCCGTCAGGTACCAGGCGTTGGGGTACCAGGGGTAAGTGCAGTACCAGCTTTGGTCTGTTGGTGCGCCAGAGTACGATGAGTTGGTCCCCCTAGTCACTGTACTCATTACCTTTACCCCCAAATCGCAAAATATAGTCAGAACGAGTGTGGGGAACACAAGTTTTGGCCCCGAGAACCAGGCGGCTGGTGTCTCTAGCGATGTGTTCCCCCCCAAAAAGTGTTCACATGCTCGGACAGCGAACCTAGGAGCTACCGCAAAGCACTCTGGAAGTGCAAGAGCGAAAAATTTTCTAAGTACAAAAACTCTCGAAAATTTTCAAAGTGTCACAGTGCTCGAAAATTTTCAAAGTGCTACATGCTTTCCATCCAAGGAAGGAATAGTGGAGGACCGGCCGCCTCCTTAAACACAAGCCGGCGGAACGACGGGGAGGACCGGCCGCCTCCTTAAACACAGGCCGGTGGAACGTTTGGCAGAATTCTTCTCGTGGAGGACCGGCCGCCTCCTTAAACACAAGCCGGCGGAACGACGGGGAGGACCGGCCGCCTCCTTAAACACAGGCCGGTGGAACGTTTGGCAGAATTCTTCTCGTGGAGGACCGGCCGCCTCCTTAAACACAGGCCGGTGGGAACGGTTGGCAGAATTGCGTGACGGCCGCCTGCTCCCGGCGTCCGCACGTGAACGAACACCCCCTCCCGGGGACGGCCGTCTGCTCCCGACCGCCGTCCTTCACCCCCTCACCTTCCGGACCCCCGTCTGCTCCCGGCGGGCCTCCGAGTACCCCCACCTTCTCCCGAACTGACCGACAGGCAATGAGACCCGCCTTGGTAGGGCCCGCACCGGCCCCGGCTCGCGCCGGCGTTGGGTGGACGGTTCCTCCCCACTTGCGGGTCGCTCTCCACGGAGGACCGGTCGCCTCACTAAACATAGGCCGGGCGAAAATCTGCGAATGTTATACATCCAAGGAGGGAGGACCGGCCGCCTCCTTAAACCACCGGCCGGGCGAAAATATGCGAATGTTATACATCCAAGGAGGGAGGACCGGTCGCCTCACTAAACATAGGCCGGGCGAAAATCTGCGAATGTTATACATCCAAGGAGGGAGGACCGGCCGCCTCCTTAAACCACCGGCCGGGCGAAAATCTGCGAATGTTATACATCCAAGAAAGGAAGGAAGGAGGGAACCGGCCGCCTCCTTAAACACAGGCCGGGCGAAAATCTGCGAATCTTATCCATCCAAGGACGGAGGACCGGCCGCCTCCTTAAACACAGGCCGGTAGGAACGGTTGGCAGAATCGCGTGACGGCCGCCTGCTCCCGGCGTCCGCACGTGAACGAACACCCCCTCCCGGGGACGGCCGTCTGCTCCCGGCCGCCGTCCTTCACCCCCCTCAGCTTCCGGACCCCCGTCTGCTCCCGGCGGGCCTCCGAGTACCCTCCCCTTCTCCCGAACTGACCGACTGGCACTCATGACCCGCCTTGGTAGGGCCCCCACCGGCCCCGGCTCGCGCCGGCGTTGGGTGGACGGTTCCTCCCCACTTGCGGGTCGCACTCTAGCGCCTCGGCCGCCGCGAGAGCGTGCGCTACGCGCCGCCCCCGCAGGCCTTGGCGCGACCGAACGGCAGCGAGACCGAGACGCCCCGAATCACCCACCTAGAGGAAATCAACGGAGGCCGAGCGCGCGATCCGATTGCGGCACGCCGCGTGGGTGTCCGCCGGCCGCGCCGGTCTACCGCGAATGCTGTTTCTCAAACCCTTGCCTAACCAGACGGCACCGCGGGATGTGTTGTCGCAACTCTGCTCGACTATCCGAATAGCCTTTCCCGACTACCGCGTTGCGGGAGGCGTCTTTCGTGCC
>NC_083750.1:1041470-1051470 GCF_033458585.1 Syngnathus typhle | reverse complement strand
TCTCCAGCGGCGGGCTGGGAGTCTAATCTTTCTCCTGGCCGAGAAAAGAGCACTCTCCCCGGACAACAAAGCACGTCCCCCTCCTGAGTGGACAAAAAAAATCCACTCCTGGTACCTAGAATTTTCTCCAGCGGCGGGCTGGGAGTCTAATCTTTCTCCTGGCCGAGAAAAGAGCACTCTCCCCGGACAACAAAGCACGTCCCCCTCCTGAGTGGACAAAAAAAATCCACTCCTGGTACCTAAGATTTTCTCCAGCGGCGGGCTGGGAGTCTAATCTTTCTCCTGGCCGAGAAAAGAGCACTTTCCCCCGGACAACAAAGCACGTCCCCCTCCTGAGTGGACAAAAAAAATCCACTCCTGGTACCTAGAATTTTCTCCAGCGGCGGGCTGGGAGTCTAATCTTTCTCCTGGCCGAGAAAAGAGCACTTTCCCCCGGACACCAAACCAGCCAACGTCCCCCTCCTGAGTGGACAAAAAAAATCCACTCCTGGTCGCCACAAGGCGACCGCCACCGGCCCCAAGCGCCAGCCCCGACCGCCACAAGGCGACCGCCACAAGGCGACCGCCACAAGGCGACCGCCACAAGGCGACCGCCACTGGCCCCAAGCGCCAGCCCCGACCGCCACCCCCCGACCGCCACAAGGCGACCGCCACAAGGCGACCGCCACAAGGCGACCGCCACAAGGCGACCGCCACTGGCCCCAAGCGCCAGCCCCGACCGCCACCCCCCGACCGCCACAAGGCGACCGCCACAAGGCGACCGCCACCGGCCCCAAGCGCCAGCCCCGACCGCCACCCCCCGACCGCCACAAGGCGACCGCCACAAGGCGACCGCCACCGGCCCCAAGCGCCAGCCCCGACCGCCACCCCCCGACCGCCACAAGGCGACCGCCACAAGGCGTTAGTGGCCGCGCCCGGTACTTTACTGGACCCTATTTGGCCCGCGGACCGGCCGGCGTCGCTTCCTTGAATGCTTAGCCGCCTTTCGAGCTGCCATGCCGGGCTTGAGTTAGTGGCCGCGCCCGGTACTTTACTGGACCCTATTTGGCCCGCGGACCGGCCGGCGTCGCTTCCTTGAATGCTTAGCCGCCTTTCGAGCTGCCATGCCGGGCTTGAGTTAGTGGTTTGCGCCCGGTACTTTACTGGACCCTATTTGGCCCGCGGACCGGCCGGCGTCGCTTCCTTGAATGCTTAGCCGCCTTTCGAGCTGCCATGCCGGGCTTGAGTTAGTGGTTTGCGCCCGGTACTTTACTGGACCCTATTTGGCCCGCGGACCGGCCGGCGTCGCTTCCTTGAATGCTTAGCCGCCTTTCGAGCTGCCATGCCGGGCTTGAGTTAGTGGCCGCGCCCGGTACTTTACTGGACCCTATTTGGCCCGCGGACCGGCCGGCGTCGCTTCCTTGAATGCTTAGCCGCCTTTCGAGCTGCCATGCCGGGCTTGAGTTAGTGGTTTGCGCCCGGTACTTTACTGGACCCTATTTGGCCCGCGGACCGGCCGGCGTCGCTTCCTTGAATGCTTAGCCGCCTTTCGAGCTGCCATGCCGGGCTTGAGTTAGTGGTTTGCGCCCGGTACTTTACTGGACCCTATTTGGCCCGCGGACCGGCCGGCGTCGCTTCCTTGAATGCTTAGCCGCCTTTCGAGCTGCCATGCCGGGCTTGAGTTAGTGGTTTGCGCCCGGTACTCTACGTTAAAAGTCAGGCGGAACGGCTCTGAAGCTCCAGACGGAAGTCCGAGAAAAGCTCCATGGTTGGTTAAAAATGCTTACCCGCCTCCCTGGAACCCCAATCGGGCGTAAAATGTTAGGCGGAACGGCTCTGAAGCTCCAGACGGAAGTCCGAGAAAAGCTCCATGGTTGGTTAAAAATGCTTACCCGCCTCCCTGGAACCCCAATCGGGCGTAAAATGTTAGGCGGAACGGCTCTGAAGCTGCAGACGGTGCTTCCTTGAATGCTTATCCGCCTTTCGAGCTCTCCTGCCCGGCGTGGGTTTCGCGTCCGCGCCCGGTACATTATGGAAGCCAAAAAAAAAAAAAAATTCTAAGTGCGAGTGGGACCGGCCTGGGGGGCTTCCTTGAAAGCCCATCCGCCCTCCGAGCTCTCCCACCGGTCGTGGGTTGGCGTCCGCCACTGCTCAAAGCGAACTTCAAATTATCTGCTTAATAATGTGGAACACCATTCTTAAGTAGTTTTTCCTTAATTTGGGCTCAACTGGCCGGTAATGATCCCCGGTGTCTGAGATTGATCTCAGTGATCCAAAGAGCCCTGACACGTAATACCATCCATGAGTTTAATTGAAAAACAAAAAATGTAATCTTTATGACACATAAATACAATTTGCATAATAATTTGGAACACAGTGTAGACTTCCAGCGGACCGCGCGCGGCTCGGCTGACGGCGCAGCGCGATCTGGTACCGCTGCGCGGGACGAAACACGCCCCGTGCAGAGTTCCAGGCGGCCGGGAAGACATTTAAGCGCTGCCGCTGCAGCTGCGGCGGGGATTTGCCGTCCTCCGGTGGACACGACGAGTAAATACACCAGCAATCGCACTTACACCGTGTTCCAAATTATTATGCAAGTGACATTTATCTCAGATTTTCCTAAATAGTCGATGCAAAATGAGTCAGCATAATTTTCAAGTCATCAACCATTATTTTGATGAATTCTAATTTTATTGAACAAACCTCCGAATGATCACAGAATTTTTAAAAAATAAAAAACTTAAAATGCACTGTTCCACATTATTACGCACAACAGAGTTTTATAACATTTTATAGGTTTTTATGAACTGAAATGCCCATCTTAAGAATTTACAGCATTAGGAGGTCATATTTACTGAAATCAAAAGCTATTTCAAAGAAAAGACAAACAAGTTACATTTTAACATAGGACCCTTTATTTCAATAAAAAACAAAGTTACATTTTAACATAGGACCCTTTGTTCAACAGCAGCTTCACGATTCTTCCATCCACTGAACTTGTGAGTTTTTGTACAGTTTCTGGTTGAATTTCTTGGCAGGATCTAAGAATAGCCTGCCAGAGCTGCTCTTTGGAATTGAACTGCCTCCCACCTTCGTAGATTTTCTGCTTGACGATGCTCCACAAGTTTTCAATAGGATTGAGGTCAGGGGAGCATGGGGGCCACACCATCAGTTTCTCTCCCTTTATTCCCATAGATGCCAAAGACGTTGACGTATTTCTTGCAGCATGAGATGGTGCATTGTCATGCATGAAGATGATCTTTTGACGGAAAGCACGGTTCTTCCTGTTGTACCATGGACAGAAGTGTTGAGTCAGAAATTCCACGTAGTTAACAGACGTAATTTTGACGCCTTCAGGGACCCTAAAGGGGCCAAGCAGCTCTCTCCCCATGATTCCGGCCCAAAACATCACTCCGCCACCTCCCTGCTGACGCCGCAGCCTTGTTGGGCTATCGTGGCCGTCCACCAACCATCCACGACTCCATCCATCTGTAAAGTCAAGTCAAATCAAGTTTATTTGTATAGCCCTAAATCACAAGCAGTCTCAAAGGGCTTCACATAGACAGAAATTGACAATTATTCTCAAAGCATCCCCTGAGCTCTCAAAAGTGCAAGGAAAAACTTAAAAAACCCTACCTGGCCCATCCAAGGTTGCACGGCACTCGTCGGTGAACAGGACTGTCTGAAAATTTGTCTTCATGTAAGTCTGGGCCCACTGCAGCCGTTTCTGCTTGTTCGCGTTGTTCAGGGGTGGCCGAATGGAGGGTTTCCGCACAACTGCAAGCCTCTGGAGGATCCTGCACCTCGTCGTTCGTGGGACTTCACTGGCACCAGCAGCGTCGAATATTTGTTTGCTCGTCTTTAGTGGCATGCTTGCAGCCGCCCTCTTGAATCAGCGACGAATTTCTTCAAAGTTCGATGGTCGCGCTTAAGCTTTCGTGCAATATCGAATGTCTGCATACCTTGTCCAAGGCATCGAACGATTTCACGCTTCTCGACAGCAGAGAGATCCTTTTTCCTCCCCATGGTTGAACGAAATGGCCGAACGCTTAAAAACGCGGAACTTAAATAGACTTGTTAATTACTACAATTGCGCTCACCTGGCAGACTACCATGGACTGTACCATGACTGAGGGTGATTTCAGTACTTGAAAAACAAAAAATGTAATCTTTATGACACTTAAATACATTTTGCATAATAATTTGGAACACGGGACCGTGTTCCAAATTATTATGCAAAGGATATTTATCTCAGATTTTCCTAAATAGCTTCCTTGAAATGTTACCCGGCTTTTGAGCTCTCCTGCCCGGCGTGGGTTTGCGTCAGCGCCCGGTAACATTATGGAAGCTAAAAGAAAGAAAAAAGAAACAAATCTAAGTGCGATTGCTGGTGTCTAAATACATTTTGCATAATAATTTGGAACACGGGACCGTGTTCCAAATTATTATGCAAGTGATATTTATGTCAGATTTTCCTAAATAGCTTTACTCGTCGTGCCGACCGGAGGGAGGCCACTCCCCGCCGCAGCTGAACAGTCATCCCGGCCTAGTGGAGGTCTGCGCAGGGGGGGTCTTCCTTGAAATCTTAGCCGCCTTCCGAGCTCTCCTGCCGGGCGTGGGTTTGCGTCAGCGGCCGGTGTCATTTACTCGTCGTGCCGACCGGAGGGAGGCCACTCCCCGCCGCAGCTGAACAGTCATCCCGGCCTAGTGGAGGTCTGCGCAGGGGTGGTCTTCCTTGAAATCTTAGCCGCCTTCCGAGCTCTCCTGCCGGGCGTGGGTTTGCGTCAGCGGCCGGTGTCATTTACTCGTCGTGCCGACCGGAGGGAGGCCACTCCCCGCTACAGCTGAACAGTCATCCCGGCCTAGTGGAGGTCTGCGCAGGGGGGGTCTTCCTTGAAATCTTAGCCGCCTTCCGAGCTCTCCTGCCGGGCGTGGGTTTGCGTCAGCGGCCGGTGTCATTTACTCGTCGTGCCGACCGGAGGGAGGCCACTCCCCGCCACAGCTGAACAGTCATCCCGGCCTAGTGGAGGTCTGCGCAGGGGGGGTCTTCCTTGAAATCTTAGCCGCCTTCCGAGCTCTCCTGCCGGGCGTGGGTTTGCGTCAGCGGCCGGTGTCATTTACTCGTCGTGCCGACCGGAGGGAGGCCACTCCCCGCCACAGCTGAACAGTCATCCCGGCCTAGTGGAGGTCTGCGCAGGGGGGGTCTTCCTTGAAATCTTAGCCGCCTTCCGAGCTCTCCTGCCGGGCGTGGGTTTGCGTCAGCGGCCGGTGTCATTTACTCGTCGTGCCGACCGGAGGGAGGCCACTCCCCGCCACAGCTGAACAGTCATCCCGGCCTAGTGGAGGTCTGCGCAGGGGGGGTCTTCCTTGAAATCTTAGCCGCCTTCCGAGCTCTCCTGCCGGGCGTGGGTTTGCGTCAGCGGCCGGTGTCATTTACTCGTCGTGCCGACCGGAGGGAGGCCACTCCCCGCCACAGCTGAACAGTCATCCCGGCCTAGTGGAGGTCTGCGCAGGGGGGGTCTTCCTTGAAATCTTAGCCGCCTTCCGAGCTCTCCTGCCCGGCGTGGGTTTGCGTCAGCGCCCGGTAACATTATGGAAGCTAAAAGAAAGAAAAAAGAAACAAATCTAAGAGCAAGTGCTGGTGTATTTACTCGTCGTGTCCACCGGAGGGAGGCAACTCCCCGCCGCAGCTGCAGAGGCAGCTTTGAAAAGTCATCCTGGCCTAGTGGAGGTCTGCGCAGGAGGGGTCTTCCTTGAAATCTTAGCCGCCTTCCGAGCTCTCCTGCCGGGCGTGGGTTTGCGTCAGCGGCCGGTGTCATTTACTCGTCGTGTCCACCGGAGGGAGGCCACTCCCCGCCGCAGCTGCAGCGGCAGCTTTGAAACGTCATCCCGGCCCCCTGGAACTGTGCGCGGGGGGGGCGATGCGTCCCGTGCGAGGTACCAGGTCGCGCTGCGCCGTCTGCCTGGCCGCTTTGGGCCCGCTGGAAGTCTATTAAAGCTCCGCGATCTCCGCCTCGGTGCTTAAAAAGCGTCCATCCGCTCTCCTGGAGCTTCTTTCGGTCATCTCGTCCGCGTGCACGGCCTGCCGGTGGCACCGGCTGGAGCTCCGCAAAAAGCTCCATTTCTGTTAAAAATGCTTAGCCGCGTCCCTGGAAGCCCAATCGGGCGTAGAAAGTGAGGGGGAAGGCCCCCAAAGCACCGGCTGGAAGTCCCAAAAAAGCTCCATGATTGGTCAAAAATGCTTAGCCGCGTCCCTGGAAGCGTAATCGGGCGTAAAAAGTGAGGCGGACCGGCCCTGGAGCTCCGTGTGGAGGTCCTCAAAAAGCTCCATAACGTGTTAAAAATGCTTAGCCGCGTCCCTGGAAGCGTAATCGGGCGTAAAATGTTAGGCGGAACGCCCCTGGAGAAAAAAAAATCCGCTCCTGGTACCTAAAATTTTCTCCAGCGGCGGGCTCGGAGTCTCATCTTTCTCCTGGCCGAGAAAAGCGCACTTTCCCCCGGACACCGAACCAGTCAACGTCCCCCTCCTGAGTGGACAAAAAAAATCCACTCCTGGTACCTAAGATTTTCTCCAGCGGCGGGCTTGGGACGAAAATGAATCTTCCTCCCGAAATTAAACCACTATAGGCGGACGCCAGCCCCAAGCACCAGCCCGCATAATAATTTGGAACACGGCACCGTGTTCCAAATTATTATGCAAATCTAATCGGGCGTAAAAAGTGAGGCGGACCGGCCCTGGAGCTCCGTGTGGAGGTCCTCAAAAAGCTCCATAACGTGTTAAAAATGCTTAGCCGCGTCCCTGGAAGCGTAATCGGGCGTAAAAAGTGAGGCGGACCGGCCCTGGAGCTCCGTGTGGAGGTCCTCAAAAAGCTCCATTTCTGTTAAAAATGCTTAGCCGCGTCCCTGGAAGCCCAATCGGGCGTAGAAAGTGAGGGGGAAGGCCCCCAAAGCACCGGCTGGAAGTCCCAAAAAAGCTCCATGATTGGTCAAAAATGCTTAGCCGCGTCCCTGGAAGCGTAATCGGGCGTAAAAAGTGAGGCGGACCGGCCCTGGAGCTCCGTGTGGAGGTCCTCAAAAAGCTCCATTTCTGTTAAAAATGCTTAGCCGCGTCCCTGGAAGCCCAATCGGGCGTAGAAAGTGAGGGGGAAGGCCCCCAAAGCACCGGCTGGAAGTCCCAAAAAAGCTCCATGATTGGTCAAAAATGCTTAGCCGCGTCCCTGGAAGCGTAATCGGGCGTAAAAAGTGAGGCGGACCGGCCCTGGAGCTCCGTGTGGAGGTCCTCAAAAAGCTCCATTTCTGTTAAAAATGCTTAGCCGCGTCCCTGGAAGCCCAATCGGGCGTAGAAAGTGAGGGGGAAGGCCCCCAAAGCACCGGCTGGAAGTCCCAAAAAAGCTCCATGATTGGTCAAAAATGCTTAGCCGCGTCCCTGGAAGCGTAATCGGGCGTAAAAAGTGAGGCGGACCGGCCCTGGAGCTCCGTGTGGAGGTCCTCAAAAAGCTCCATTTCTGTTAAAAATGCTTAGCCGCGTCCCTGGAAGCCCAATCGGGCGTAGAAAGTGAGGGGGAAGGCCCCCAAAGCACCGGCTGGAAGTCCCAAAAAAGCTCCATGATTGGTCAATAATGCTTAGCCGCCTCCCTGGAAGCCTAATCGGGCATAAAAAGCTAGGCGGAACGGCCCCAAAGCTCCACACGGAAGTCCCAAAAAAGCTCCATGATTGGTCAATAATGCTTAGCCGCCTCCCTGGAAGCCTAATCGGGCATAAAAAGCTAGGCGGAACGGCCCCAAAGCTCCACACGGAAGTCCCAAAAAAGCTCCATGATTGGTCAATAATGCTTAGCCGCCTCCCTGGAAGCCTAATCGGGCATAAAAAGCTAGGCGGAACGGCCCCAAAGCTCCACACGGAAGTCCCAAAAAAGCTCCATGATTGGTCAATAATGCTTAGCCGCCTCCCTGGAAGCCTAATCGGGCATAAAAAGCTAGGCGGAACGGCCCCAAAGCTCCACACGGAAGTCCCAAAAAAGCTCCATGATTGGTCAATAATGCTTAGCCGCCTCCCTGGAAGCCTAATCGGGCATAAAAAGTTAGGCGGAACGGCCCCAAAGCTCCACACGGAAGTCCCAAAAAAGCTCCATGATTGGTCAATAATGCTTAGCCGCCTCCCTGGAAGCCTAATCGGGCATAAAAAGCTAGGCGGAACGGCCCCAAAGCTCCACACGGAAGTCCCAAAAAAGCTCCATGATTGGTCAATAATGCTTAGCCGCCTCCCTGGAAGCCTAATCGGGCATAAAAAGCTAGGCGGAACGGCCCCAAAGCTCCACACGGAAGTCCCAAAAAAGCTCCATGATTGGTCAATAATGCTTAGCCGCCTCCCTGGAAGCCTAATCGGGCATAAAAAGTTAGGCGGAACGGCTCCAAAGCTCCACACGGAAGTCCCAAAAAAGCTCCATGATTGGTCAATAATGCTTAGCCGCCTCCCTGGAAGCCTAATCGGGCATAAAAAGTTAGGCGGAACGGCCCCAAAGCTCCACACGGAAGTCCCAAAAAAGCTCCATGATTGGTCAATAATGCTTAGCCGCCTCCCTGGAAGCCTAATCGGGCATAAAAAGTTAGGCGGAACGGCCCCAAAGCTCCACACGGAAGTCCCAAAAAAGCTCCATGATTGGTCAATAATGCTTAGCCGCCTCCCTGGAAGCCTAATCGGGCATAAAAAGTTAGGCGGAACGGCCCCAAAGCTCCACACGGAAGTCCGAAAAAAGCTCAAAAATTTTCTAAGTGCCAACGGCTCATTCGCCGTAATGTGTCCGCTCCGCGCTGGTTCCCCGGTCGGCCGCGAATAGCGCAAAATCAGCCTCACGGAAGTTCGAAAAAAGCTCAAAAATTTTCTAAGTGCCAACGGCTCATTCGCCGTAATGTGTCCGCTCCGCGCTGGTTCCCCGGTCGGCCGCGAATAGCGCAAAAATCAGCCTAAGTGCAGTACCAACCTTGGCGTGTTGGTGCGCCAGAGTACGATGAGTTGGTCCCCCTAGTCACTGTACTCATTACCTTTACCCCCTAATCGCAAAATATAGTCAGAACGTATATGCAGAAGACTATTTTTTTCTTTTTTTAAATTTTCTAAGTGCCAGCGGATGCTGGCACACGAACTGTCCGAGCTACGACGGTTCTCCGGTCGGACAGCGAGGGTGAAAAAGCGGTCCTAAAATCACCGAGGGCTGCCGCACAAGTTGTCCGAGTGGCGACGGTTCCCCGGTCGGCCACGAATGTCGAAAATTCGGCCTCTCCACCACGGAGGTCGGTGAGAATTTCAGAATATTTTCTAAGTGCGAGCGTGGGCTGCCGCACAACTTGTCCGAGTGGCGACGGTTCCCCGGTCGGATCCGAATGTCGAAAATTCGGCCTCTCCACCACGGAGGTCGGTGAGAATTTCAGAATATTTTCTAAGTGCCAGCGTGGGCTGCCGCACAACTTGTCCGAGTGGCGACGGTTCCCCGGTCGGATCCGAATGTCGAAAATTCGGCCTCTCCACCACGGAGGTCGGTGAGAATTTCAGAATATTTTCTAAGTGCCAGCGTGGGCTGCCGCACAAGCTGTCCGAATTGCGACGGTTCTCCTTTCGGACCCGAATCGCAAAAATTCGGCCTCTCCACCACGGAAGTCGGTGAGAATTTCAGAATATTTTCTAAGTGCCAGCGTGGGCTGCCGCACAAGCTGTCCGCTTTGTCTGGTTCCCTCGGTCGGCCACGAATGGCGAAAAATCAGCCTCTCCTTCTGGAGCTCGCGCCAACTTTGGCGAATATTTTCTAAGTGCCAACGGCTCTTGCGCCGTAATGTGTCCGCTTTGCCTGGTTCCCTCGGTCGGCCACGAACGGCGAAAAATCAGCCTCTCCTTCTGGAGCTCGCGCCAACTTTGGCGAATATTTTCTAAGTGCCAACGGCTCTTGCGCCGTAATGTGTCCGCTTTGCCTGGTTCCCTCGGTCGGCCACGAACGGCGAAAAATCAGCCTCTCCTTCTGGAGCTCGC
>NC_083750.1:1035000-1041450 GCF_033458585.1 Syngnathus typhle | reverse complement strand
AATCAGCCTCTCCTTCTGGAGCTCGCGCCAACTTTGGCGAATATTTTCTAAGTGCCAACGGCTCTTGCGCCGTAATGTGTCCGCTTTGCCTGGTTCCCTCGGTCGGCCACGAACGGCGAAAAATCAGCCTCTCCTTCTGGAGCTCGCGCCAACTTTGGCGAATATTTTCTAAGTGCCAACGGCTCTTGCGCCGTAATGTGTCCGCTTTGCCTGGTTCCCTCGGTCGGCCACGAACGGCGAAAAATCAGCCTCTCCTTCTGGAGCTCGCGCCAACTTTGGCGAATATTTTCTAAGTGCCAACGGCTCTTGCGCCGTAATGTGTCCGCTTTGCCTGGTTCCCTCGGTCGGCCACGAACGGCGAAAAATCAGCCTCTCCTTCTGGAGCTCGCGCCAACTTTGGCGAATATTTTCTAAGTGCCAACGGCTCTTGCGCCGTAATGTGTCCGCTTTGTCTGGTTCCCTCGGTCGGCCACGAATGGCGAAAAATCAGCCTCTCCTTCTGGAGCTCGCACCAACTTTGGCAAATATTTTCTAAGTGCCAACGGCTCTTGCGCCGTAATGTGTCCGCTTTGTCTGGTTCCCTCGGTCGGCCACGAATGGCGAAAAATCAGCCTCTCCTTCTGGAGCTCGCCTAAGTGCCAACGGCTCTTGCGCCGTAATGTGTCCGCTTTGCCTGGTTCCCTCGGTCGGCCACAAACGGCGAAAAATCAGCCTCTCCTTCTGGAGCTCGCCTAAGTGCCAACGGCTCTTGCGCCGTAATGTGTCCGCTTTGCCTGGTTCCCTCGGTCGGCCACAAATAGCGAAAAACCAGCCTCTCCTTCTGGAGCTCGCGCCAACTTTGGCGAATATTTTCTAAGTGCCAACGGCTCTTGCGCCGTAAAGTGTCCGCTTTGTCTGGTTCCCTCGGTCGGCCACAAATAGCGAAAAATCAGCCTCTCCTTCTGGAGCTCGCGCAAGTGCCAACGGCTCTTGCGCCGTAATGTGTCCGCTTTGCCTGGTTCCCTCGGTCGGCCACGAACGGCGAAAAATCAGCCTCTCCTTCTGGAGCTCGCCTAAGTGCCAACGGCTCTTGCGCCGTAATGTGTCCGCTTTGCCTGGTTCCCTCGGTCGGCCACAAATAGCGAAAAATCAGCCTCTCCTTCTGGAGCTCGTGCCAACTTTGGCGAATATTTTCTAAGTGCCAACGGCTCTTGCGCCGTAATGTGTCCGCTTTGCCTGGTTCCCTCGGTCGGCCACAAATAGCGAAAAACCAGCCTCTCCTTCTGGAGCTCGCCTAAGTGCCAACGGCTCTTGCGCCGTAATGTGTCCGCTTTGCCTGGTTCCCTCGGTCGGCCACAAACGGCGAAAAATCAGCCTCTCCTTCTGGAGCTCGCCTAAGTGCCAACGGCTCTTGCGCCGTAATGTGTCCGCTTTGCCTGGTTCCCTCGGTCGGCCACAAATAGCGAAAAATCAGCCTCTCCTTCTGGAGCTCGCGCAAGTGCCAACGGCTCTTGCGCCGTAATGTGTCCGCTTTGCCTGGTTCCCTCGGTCGGCCACAAACGGCGAAAAATCAGCCTCTCCTTCTGGAGCTCGCCTAAGTGCCAACGGCTCTTGCGCCGTAATGTGTCCGCTTTGCCTGGTTCCCTCGGTCGGCCACAAATAGCGAAAAATCAGCCTCTCCTTCTGGAGCTCGCCTAAGTGCCAACGGCTCTTGCGCCGTAATGTGTCCGCTTTGCCTGGTTCCCTCGGTCGGCCACAAATAGCGAAAAACCAGCCTCTCCTTCTGGAGCTCGCGCCAACTTTGGCGAATATTTTCTAAGTGCCAACGGCTCTTGCGCCGTAAAGTGTCCGCTTTGTCTGGTTCCCTCGGTCGGCCACAAATAGCGAAAAATCAGCCTCTCCTTCTGGAGCTCGCGCAAGTGCCAACGGCTCTTGCGCCGTAATGTGTCCGCTTTGTCTGGTTCCCTCGGTCGGCCACAAATAGCGAAAAATCAGCCTCTCCTTCTGGAGCTCGTGCCAACTTTGGCGAATATTTTCTAAGTGCCAACGGCTCTTGCGCCGTAATGTGTCCGCTTTGTCTGGTTCCCTCGGTCGGCCACAAATAGCGAAAAATCAGCCTCTCCTTCTGGAGCTCGTGCCAACTTTGGCGAATATTTTCTAAGTGCCAACGGCTCTTGCGCCGTAAAGTGTCCGCTTTGCCTGGTTCCCTCGGTCGGCCACAAATAGCGAAAAATCAGCCTCTCCTTCTGGAGCTCGCGCCAACTTTGTCAAAAAATTTCTAAGTGCCAACGGCTCTTGCGCCGTAATGTGTCCGCTTTGCCTGGTTCCCTCGGTCGGCCACAAATAGCGAAAAATCAGCCTCTCCTTCTGGAGCTCGCGCAAGTGCCAACGGCTCTTGCGCCGTAATGTGTCCGCTTTGCCTGGTTCCCTCGGTCGGCCACGAACGGCGAAAAATCAGCCTCTCCTTCTGGAGCTCGCCTAAGTGCCAACGGCTCTTGCGCCGTAATGTGTCCGCTTTGCCTGGTTCCCTCGGTCGGCCACAAATAGCGAAAAATCAGCCTCTCCTTCTGGAGCTCGTGCCAACTTTGGCGAATATTTTCTAAGTGCCAACGGCTCTTGCGCCGTAATGTGTCCGCTTTGCCTGGTTCCCTCGGTCGGCCACAAATAGCGAAAAACCAGCCTCTCCTTCTGGAGCTCGCCTAAGTGCCAACGGCTCTTGCGCCGTAATGTGTCCGCTTTGCCTGGTTCCCTCGGTCGGCCACAAACGGCGAAAAATCAGCCTCTCCTTCTGGAGCTCGCCTAAGTGCCAACGGCTCTTGCGCCGTAATGTGTCCGCTTTGCCTGGTTCCCTCGGTCGGCCACAAATAGCGAAAAATCAGCCTCTCCTTCTGGAGCTCGCGCAAGTGCCAACGGCTCTTGCGCCGTAATGTGTCCGCTTTGCCTGGTTCCCTCGGTCGGCCACAAACGGCGAAAAATCAGCCTCTCCTTCTGGAGCTCGCCTAAGTGCCAACGGCTCTTGCGCCGTAATGTGTCCGCTTTGCCTGGTTCCCTCGGTCGGCCACAAATAGCGAAAAATCAGCCTCTCCTTCTGGAGCTCGCCTAAGTGCCAACGGCTCTTGCGCCGTAATGTGTCCGCTTTGCCTGGTTCCCTCGGTCGGCCACAAATAGCGAAAAACCAGCCTCTCCTTCTGGAGCTCGCGCCAACTTTGGCGAATATTTTCTAAGTGCCAACGGCTCTTGCGCCGTAAAGTGTCCGCTTTGTCTGGTTCCCTCGGTCGGCCACAAATAGCGAAAAATCAGCCTCTCCTTCTGGAGCTCGCGCAAGTGCCAACGGCTCTTGCGCCGTAATGTGTCCGCTTTGTCTGGTTCCCTCGGTCGGCCACAAATAGCGAAAAATCAGCCTCTCCTTCTGGAGCTCGTGCCAACTTTGGCGAATATTTTCTAAGTGCCAACGGCTCTTGCGCCGTAATGTGTCCGCTTTGTCTGGTTCCCTCGGTCGGCCACAAATAGCGAAAAATCAGCCTCTCCTTCTGGAGCTCGTGCCAACTTTGGCGAATATTTTCTAAGTGCCAACGGCTCTTGCGCCGTAAAGTGTCCGCTTTGCCTGGTTCCCTCGGTCGGCCACAAATAGCGAAAAATCAGCCTCTCCTTCTGGAGCTCGCGCCAACTTTGTCAAAAAATTTCTAAGTGCCAACGGCTCTTGCGCCGTAATGTGTCCGCTTTGCCTGGTTCCCTCGGTCGGCCACAAATAGCGAAAAATCAGCCTCTCCTTCTGGAGCTCGCGCCAACTTTGGCGAATATTTTCTAAGTGCCAACGGCTCTTGCGCCGTAATGTGTCCGCTTTGCCTGGTTCCCTCGGTCGGCCACAAATAGCGAAAAACCAGCCTCTCCTTCTGGAGCTCGCCTAAGTGCCAACGGCTCTTGCGCCGTAATGTGTCCGCTTTGCCTGGTTCCCTCGGTCGGCCACAAACGGCGAAAAATCAGCCTCTCCTTCTGGAGCTCGCCTAAGTGCCAACGGCTCTTGCGCCGTAATGTGTCCGCTTTGCCTGGTTCCCTCGGTCGGCCACAAATAGCGAAAAATCAGCCTCTCCTTCTGGAGCTCGCGCAAGTGCCAACGGCTCTTGCGCCGTAATGTGTCCGCTTTGCCTGGTTCCCTCGGTCGGCCACAAACGGCGAAAAATCAGCCTCTCCTTCTGGAGCTCGCCTAAGTGCCAACGGCTCTTGCGCCGTAATGTGTCCGCTTTGCCTGGTTCCCTCGGTCGGCCACAAACGGCGAAAAATCAGCCTCTCCTTCTGGAGCTCGCCTAAGTGCCAACGGCTCTTGCGCCGTAATGTGTCCGCTTTGCCTGGTTCCCTCGGTCGGCCACAAATAGCGAAAAATCAGCCTCTCCTTCTGGAGCTCGCCTAAGTGCCAACGGCTCTTGCGCCGTAATGTGTCCGCTTTGCCTGGTTCCCTCGGTCGGCCACAAATAGCGAAAAACCAGCCTCTCCTTCTGGAGCTCGCGCCAACTTTGGCGAATATTTTCTAAGTGCCAACGGCTCTTGCGCCGTAAAGTGTCCGCTTTGTCTGGTTCCCTCGGTCGGCCACAAATAGCGAAAAATCAGCCTCTCCTTCTGGAGCTCGCGCAAGTGCCAACGGCTCTTGCGCCGTAATGTGTCCGCTTTGTCTGGTTCCCTCGGTCGGCCACAAATAGCGAAAAATCAGCCTCTCCTTCTGGAGCTCGTGCCAACTTTGGCGAATATTTTCTAAGTGCCAACGGCTCTTGCGCCGTAATGTGTCCGCTTTGTCTGGTTCCCTCGGTCGGCCACAAATAGCGAAAAATCAGCCTCTCCTTCTGGAGCTCGTGCCAACTTTGGCGAATATTTTCTAAGTGCCAACGGCTCTTGCGCCGTAAAGTGTCCGCTTTGCCTGGTTCCCTCGGTCGGCCACAAATAGCGAAAAATCAGCCTCTCCTTCTGGAGCTCGCGCCAACTTTGTCAAAAAATTTCTAAGTGCCAACGGCTCTTGCGCCGTAATGTGTCCGCTTTGCCTGGTTCCCTCGGTCGGCCACAAATAGCGAAAAATCAGCCTCTCCTTCTGGAGCTCGCGCCAACTTTGGCGAATATTTTCTAAGTGCCAACGGCTCTTGCGCCGTAAAGTGTCCGCTTTGCCTGGTTCCCTCGGTCGGCCGCAAATAGCGAAAAATCAGCCTCTCGCCCGTCAGGTACCAGGCGTTGGGGTACCAGGGGTAAGTGCAGTACCAGCTTTGGTCTGTTGGTGCGCCAGAGTACGATGAGTTGGTCCCCCTAGTCACTGTACTCATTACCTTTACCCCCAAATCGCAAAATATAGTCAGAACGAGTGTGGGGAACACAAGTTTTGGCCCCGAGAACCAGGCGGCTGGTGTCTCTAGCGATGTGTTCCCCCCCAAAAAGTGTTCACATGCTCGGACAGCGAACCTAGGAGCTACCGCAAAGCACTCTGGAAGTGCAAGAGCGAAAAATTTTCTAAGTACAAAAACTCTCGAAAATTTTCAAAGTGTCACAGTGCTCGAAAATTTTCAAAGTGCTACATGCTTTCCATCCAAGGAAGGAATAGTGGAGGACCGGCCGCCTCCTTAAACACAAGCCGGCGGAACGACGGGGAGGACCGGCCGCCTCCTTAAACACAGGCCGGTGGAACGTTTGGCAGAATTCTTCTCGTGGAGGACCGGCCGCCTCCTTAAACACAAGCCGGCGGAACGACGGGGAGGACCGGCCGCCTCCTTAAACACAGGCCGGTGGAACGTTTGGCAGAATTCTTCTCGTGGAGGACCGGCCGCCTCCTTAAACACAGGCCGGTGGGAACGGTTGGCAGAATTGCGTGACGGCCGCCTGCTCCCGGCGTCCGCACGTGAACGAACACCCCCTCCCGGGGACGGCCGTCTGCTCCCGACCGCCGTCCTTCACCCCCTCACCTTCCGGACCCCCGTCTGCTCCCGGCGGGCCTCCGAGTACCCCCACCTTCTCCCGAACTGACCGACAGGCAATGAGACCCGCCTTGGTAGGGCCCCCACCGGCCCCGGCTCGCGCCGGCGTTGGGTGGACGGTTCCTCCCCACTTGCGGGTCGCTCTCCACGGAGGACCGGTCGCCTCACTAAACATAGGCCGGGCGAAAATCTGCGAATGTTATACATCCAAGGAGGGAGGACCGGCCGCCTCCTTAAACCACCGGCCGGGCGAAAATATGCGAATGTTATACATCCAAGGAGGGAGGACCGGTCGCCTCACTAAACATAGGCCGGGCGAAAATCTGCGAATGTTATACATCCAAGGAGGGAGGACCGGCCGCCTCCTTAAACCACCGGCCGGGCGAAAATCTGCGAATGTTATACATCCAAGAAAGGAAGGAAGGAGGGAACCGGCCGCCTCCTTAAACACAGGCCGGGCGAAAATCTGCGAATCTTATCCATCCAAGGACGGAGGACCGGCCGCCTCCTTAAACACAGGCCG